>NW_027590340.1:60000-157500 GCF_964213995.1 Mustelus asterias | reverse complement strand
CAGAGACTCAGGGTGGGGTTTGCATCCAGCACACTCAGGATAAATGTGAATCTGAGAGCCTTCAGTCCCCACACCAATAATCCCCCTGCACTGAAAACATTCCCACTCTGATTCAGTGTGTGTGTGTGTGTCAGTGTGTGTGTCAATCTGCTTTTTGACCTGTGCTTTGCTTGTGTGGACATGATGCTGAATGGACTTGAATGGAAATGCTGGACTCCTCGCTGTGATATGTTGTGTGTCTTATTGTTAAAATGGCCGTGTCTCTTTTTCTCTCTCTTTTTAACCAATTTTTATCTCTTTTTCTCCTGAGGAATTTTGAAAACTGGGGATGTGTCGAGGATCCAAAGGACGGGAATGTTTGTGACCAGGATGAAGGAGAGGAGCTTCTTCCAGAGGGAGGGCTGACTGAGGCCTGTTGCTCAGGCTTCACCCTGAGTGAGTTGTGTCTGTTTATTAACCTGATCCAGATTTAATGTTTCATATCAGAGGGAGCGAGATCTGAATGAGAGTGGAATAGAGAGAGAGAGAGAAACACACAGGGAGGGAACTGTCTCATAGAATCATAGAAACCCTACAGTACAGAAAGAGGCCGTTCGGCCCATCGAGTCTGCACCGACCACAATCTCACCCAGGCCCTACCCCCATATCCCTACATATTTACCCACTAGTCCCTCTAACCTAGGCATCTCAGGACACTAAGGGCAATGTTTAGCATGGCCAATCAACCTAACCCGCACATCTTTGGACTGTGGGAGGAAACCGGAGCACCCGGAGGAAACCCATGCAGACACGAGGAGAATGTGCAAACTCCACACAGACAGTGACCCAAGCCGGGAATCGAACCCAGGTCCCTGGAGCTGTGAAGCAGCAGTGCTAACCACTGTGCTACCGTGCCACCCTAACTCTTTAGTCTCTGCTTTACAACTGACTTGTTGTGTTTGGGTGTTACTGAGAGATTGTGTAACTGAGAGGAGATCCTGGGTTTTTGCTGTGCTATTTAATTTAAATATTTTCTTGTATTTTAATTATTTTCTCTCTCTTTCCCCAAGAATTAATATTTAGATTTTACTGAGAGATTGTGTAACTGAGAAGGGGGAATCCTGGACTCTTGTGCTATTTAATTTAAAGAATTCTTGTATTTTAATTAATTATTTTCTCTGTTCCCCAGGGATTTGAATTTTGAAGACTGCAACATGACTCGGAATCCTTGGACAAGGGGCTTTTCTCCAGAGGAGGATGGATGGACTGAGGCCTGTTCTATAGGCCGCATGTGAGTTGTTGTCTCTTTATTATCCTGATCCAGGTTTAATTTTAATCTCGCTTCCTCGGACGAACCAGTTCTCGTTCGATTGTGGGGTGGGCTGGAGTTTAAAACCCTGGGGTTAAAATATCCCGGCTTTGCAATTAGTCACAAACAGGTTAACCCTTTGCTGGGTGGCAAAGAGTGAATTAAATATCTGTAATATGAAACTGTCTAAAAGTTAGTTTTAAATCCAAGATAACAGGGATGGGAGACAGAGCGCTGTTCCTAATTGTTGAATAAAATTCATAGAGGCCTTTATAATTCAGTTTTCAGATGTTCAGACTTTCATTGTGTCCTCTCTGCAGCTTTTCCCCCATTCTGTCTATTTCTCTCTCTCTTTCTCTCCCTGTCCTTCCTCTATCTGTCTCTCTTTTTTATTCCCTCCCTCTTTTTCGCAGGAAGTCATATTTTGTTGGACAATCTCTCAGTAAAATCTGAGAAAGGGGAATCCTGGGCTCTTGTGCGATTTAATTTAAACATTTTCTGGTATTTTAATATATTTCTCTCTCTTTTACCCAAGAATTAATGTTTAGATTTTACTGAGAGATTGTGTAACTGAGAAAGGGGAATCCTGGGCTCTTGTGGATTAAATTTAAACATTTTCTTGTATTTAAATTAATTATATTCTATCTCTTCCCAAGGAATTCATATTTAGTTAGACAATCTCTCAGTGAAATCTTAGAAGGGGGAATCCTGGGCTCTTGTGCTATTTAATTTAAACATTTTCTTGTACTTTAATTAATTATTTTCTCTTCTCCCCAGGAATTTGAATTTTGAAGACTGCAACATGACTCGGAATCCTTGGACAAGGGGCTTTTCTCCAGAGGAGGATGGATGGACTGAGGCCTGTTCTATAGGCCGCATGTGAGTTGTCGTCTCTTTATTACCCTGATCCAGGTTTAATTTTAATCTCGCTTCCTCGGATGAACCAGTTCTGGTTCGATTGTGGGGTGTGGGGGGGCTGGAGTTTGAAACCCTGGGGTTAAAATATCCCGGCTTTGCAATTAGTTACAAACACATTAACCCTTAGGTGGGTGGCAAAGAGTAAATTAAATATCTGTGATATGAAACTGTCTCAATTTGTTTTAAATCCAAGGTAACAGGGACGGGTGACAGACCGCTGCTCCTAATTGTTGAATAAAATTCACAGAGGCCTTTACAATTCAGTTTTCAGAAGTTCAGAATTTCATTTCGTCCTCTCTGCAGCTTTTCCCCCATTCTGTCTATTTCCTCTCTGCTTTCTCTCTCTCCATTCCTTTCCTTCCTCTATCTGTCTCTCTTTTTTATTCCCTCTCTCTCCCTCTTTTTCCCAGGAAATAATATTTTGTTGGACAATCTCTCAGTAAAATCTGAGAAAGGGGAATCCTGGGCTCTTGTGCGATTTAATTTAAACATTTTCTGGTATTTTAATATATTTCTCTCTCTTTTACCCAAGAATTAATATTTAGATTTTACTGAGAGATTGTGTAACTGAGAAAGGGGAATCCTGGGCTCTTGTGGATTCAATTTAAACATTTTCTTGTATTTAAATTAATTATATTCTATCTCTTCCCAAGGAATTCATATTTAGTTAGACAATCTCTCAGTGAAATCTTAGAAGGGGGAATCCTGGGCTCTTGTGCTATTTAATTTAAACATTTTCTTGTACTTTAATTAATTATTTTCTCTTCTCCCCAGGAATTTGAATTTTGAAGACTGCAACATGACTCGGGATCCTTGGACAAGGGGCTTTTCTCCAGAGGAGGATGGATGGACTGAGGCCTGTTCTATAGGCTGCAAGTGAGTTGTCGTCTCTTTATTACCCTGATCCAGGTTTAAATTTAATCTCGCTTCCTCGGATGAACCAGTTCTGGTTCGATTGTGGGATGTGTGGGGGGCTGGAGTTTAAAATGCTGGGGTTAAAATATCCCGGCTTTGCAATTAGTCACAAACACGTTAACCCTTTGGTGGGTGGCAGAGTAAATTATGTATGAAACTGTCTATAAGTTTGTTTTAAATCTAAAATAACAGGGGTCGGAGACAGAGCAATGAACCTAATTGTTGAATAAAATTCACAGAGGCCTTTACAATTCAGTTTACAGATGTTCAGATTTTCATTTCATCCTCTCCACAGCTTTTCCCCCATTCTGTCTATTTCTCTCTGCTTTTCTCTCCATTTCCTTCCTCTATCTGCCTCTCTTTATTCTCTCTCTCTCCCTCTTTTTCCCAGGAATTAATATTTAGTTGGACAATCTCTCAGTAAAACCTGGAAAGGGGCAATCCTGGGATTTTGTGCTGTGTGATTTTCATTCTGGGTGTCCCGGGGGGTTTGATTTCACTGTCTCAGCCCCTCTCTGCCTCACTCTCTCTCTGTATAAACTGTTCCCAAATTACAAAACACTCAACACAGCTGACTGCACCTTGTGGGATCTTGCTGGGGATTTTGTTTTAAAAAGGGTGTTTTCTCAGAGGCAGTTTAAACCTTTCAGGGGACTGTGGGGAAGTCTCCAGACTTGGGACAACACACACACAGGGTTGGGGGCTGGGGGTGGCGGGCAGGGGGGAGGTGGGCAGTCAGGTATACTGGTATTCTGGGAGACTGATATTCCCAACAAGGGCCAGAGGTCTCAGTGCTGAAACATATTAAACTGTTCAAACAGAGGCAGGCAGAAAGCCATGAGGCTTCAGAGCTCCCTGTAGATGCAAAGGTAACTCCCATTGCCAAAAAGTAGCCACATGTGAAGTGGAAACACCTTCCCTCAGCTTGTTACACACTGACCTTTCCACAAACCCCAACATGTTTACAAACACTCGCTGCAGTTTCTGCAAACTTTGTATCAAACTGCCTCCCATTCTGCTCAATACTGACCCCCTCTCAACCTGGCACTGAACTAGTGTCTGAATTGAGACAGAGACACACAGACAGAGTTTTTAAAGTTGAAAGTTTTAAAGTTTATATATTAGTGTCACAAGTAAGGCTTACATTAACACTGCAATGAAGTTACTGAGAGAGACAGAGAGAGGCAGAGACACACAGAGACAGAGACATAGATAAAGAGACAGAAAGAGACAGAGAGATAAAGAGACAGAGAGGATGTTTAAAGTTTGTTTATTCCTGTCACAAGTAAGGCTCACATTAACGCTGCAGTTACTGAGAGAGACAGAAAGAGAGAGTTTTTAAAGTTGAAAGATTTAAAGTTTATTTATTAGTGTCACAAGGCTTACATTAACACTGCAATGAAGTTAGTGAGAAAGACAGAGATAGAGGGAGCATCCAGAGTGGGTTCAGTAACACATTTATTGATCAGATATCTCTCTCTGTGACCCTTTAGCGATGAGATATTCAGCCAGGATGGTTTCACTGACCCTCTTCAGCAGGCAGATATTCCCAAATCCAGCCTAGGTCTCAGACACACACACACACCACTCACACATTCCCTCTGCTCTGTCCAAGGGAATATTGTAATCCAGGAATTTCTATTTTATATTTACAGGGTGAGGGGGGGAGAAACTCAACTCAAAAATCCTGCAGTGTCTCCAAGCTGCTTTTAAATTTCAATTCAAACCCTGGGCCACATGGGAAGCTGCAGATATTGGGAAACTTACCAAACCCAGTTTGTGTGTGAGAGTGTCTGCAGCTTTTGTGTCTTTGAACTTGCGAGGGTGCCAGGGAGAGAATGTCACTGTCTTCACCTCTCTCTCTGCCTCTCTGTATAAAAAAATCACCAAATTAAACCACACTCAATAATGCGACCATACACAATTAATTATCAAATATCTGTCTCTCTCGCTTTATCTCTGTCTCTCCCCGTCTCTCTCTCTCCCTGTTCTCTCTCTCCCTGTCTCTTCTCGAGCAGAAACAGATGGAGACAGAGAGGCAGGGAGAGAGAGGAAGAGGGAGGGATGGAAACAGCTGGAGTTGTGGGTTAGATGCAGGGGGAGAGACACAGGCTGTTAGAGGGAGGGGGGGTTTCAGTGAGGGACAGGGTCTCCAGTTTAATTCTGAGGGTCCTGAGAGAGGGATTTCACTGTCTCAGCCCCTCTCTGGCTCCCTCACTCTGTATAAACAATTCCCAAATTTAAAAAACGCTCAACACAGCTGACTGCACTTTGTGGGATCTTGCTGTGCACCACAGGGATTTTAGTTTTAAAAAGGGTTACTTTTAAGAGGGAGTTCCAGCCTTTCTGGAGATTTGGGATGATGCAGACACACAGACACACACACACAGGGTAGTGAGTGGGGAAGGGGGGTCACAGCAGGCGAGAGAGTGGAGGGGTGGGGGGAGGACTGTGTCCCATCTGATTCAGGTTCACATTGCTGCTGCTGTGGGATCTTGCTGTGCACACACTGGGCCTGTGGCCTTTGCCTGCACTGCAGCAGC
Organism: Mustelus asterias; assembly: GCF_964213995.1. Taxonomy (NCBI): domain Eukaryota; kingdom Metazoa; phylum Chordata; class Chondrichthyes; order Carcharhiniformes; family Triakidae; genus Mustelus; species Mustelus asterias. The sequence goes on along the minus strand of NW_027590340.1, from coordinate 151,836 downwards.
GACCAGACTTTTTATTTTCAAACAAAATCTGGCTCAGGGACCGCAAAGTGGGTTCAAGGAAAAAGCTTGAAAAGGAGTCGGGTAAATTCAAGCACTTTAATCGCCGAGGCATCGTAGGCTCTGGAGCAGGTGCTGGGGAATGGGAGGAGGATAGATTGGGATTTGATGGCCAGCATGGAGCTGGTGGGCCGAAGGGCCTGTTTCTGTGCTGTGTGACTCCAGATTCTTTTCTCTCTCTCTTTTCCTAGGAATTTCTATTTGGATGGGGGGGTGGGTATAGAATTTCCCTGTCTCTGTCTCTCCAGCGTTCTTACCAATCCCAGCACCCCTCCCCCTCTCTCTCCCCAGACATTCCTGTCCATATTTCATCTTTCAATAAAATGTTTAAGAAAACACCAATGTGAATTGTTGTCAATTTAATTTGGGAAGAGAGAGAGAGAGAGGAGTGGATCCCATTTCCCACACACTCTCCTGCAGTCCTCACCCACAACATTTATTTAATCTGGCCCTCACCAGGTTGTGTGTGTGGGATCTTGCTGTGCACACAGGTGGGTCTGGCTCCCTATTCCTCGCACTGTGACCGTGAGCAGAACTTTAAACAGGAAAGATGTTGGGGAGGCGGAGGAGGCAGAGAGAGAGACAGAGAAATGGAGGGAGAGCTAAACAGAGAGGGTGTGGGGGGGAGGGGTGTGAGAGGGTCTCAGGAGGGGCAGGGGGAAAGAGACACAGAGTCTGGGGCTGCCCTCCTCCATCGTGGGACTGGCAGTGGGATCTTGCTGTGCAGAATTACCTTCATTGTCATTTGAATCATTCATTCATTGACTAAGGGAGGGTGGGGGTGTGATTGTGGGATTATAAATATTGTTACCACGCTGAGGTGATGTTTCCCTCTGCGCTATTTTGTAACCCCCCCAAAGAGATACACCTTGCCTCGTAATCTTAAGTGTGTGTGAGACAGGAGGAAGCTACTGGTTTTAGACAGATGTGCAGAAGGAGGTCATTCGGCCCATCTAGTCTGTACCGACCACAATCCCAACCAGGCCCTATTCCCATGACCCCACACTTTTAACCTGCTAATCCCCCTGACACTAGGGTCAATTTAACACGGCCAATCCACCGAACCCGCACAGCTTTGTGCTGTCGGAGGAATTGGTAAATTAAAGCAGGATCTGACACTCTCTGTATCAGGAACAACTAACAGGTCTTTAATTTAGACTGGGTGACAACCTTATTAAAACAATGAACAAACTGAATAAACTCCCCAGTAGAATGCTGTTCCAATGACAAGACTCACTCAGGAATAATGAAATAAATCATTACAGAATAGAGTCACTCTCAAATAATATAATACCAGGCGTCTGTTGGAAGTGTGAACTTTCTTCTGCTGCTTGGGTCTGGAATACTTTCTGAGTTGGTTTCTGCTTCTATTTAGATGGTGATGTGATGAAGCTGTATATATTACTGCAGGATTCAGTATCAGACTCTCCCTCCTTCAATCTAAAGAGGCAGCAAGGTCGCTCCCTCCCCGTTATTTCCCCCTGTCCCGGGTTTAAATACCCAGAATTTCCTCACAGTATTCCTGCAATTTGAGTGGCTTGAGGCTGTCACCAACGCTCCAATTTGAATGCAATTGGTTGTGTGTGTTTGAGAGCTTGTTTTAAAATCATTGACCCAATTCAAAGCCTGTTTTGCTCTGCTGGGACTCTGGCTGCTGCTTTGGACACAAACGTTGTAAAGTTGTCTTCTGCAGCCCTGCTTTCTGCAGTTTAAAATCCCCAGCACAAAGACACAGGCTTTCTAAAGACACAACGCTGGATGGTTCGGTTTGGTTTTCTCAGCATTTCTTTTCAATATTTACATTTGTCAAACACCAGATGTTTTACGCTAGATGCAACTTCATAACCATATTAGAGAGAGACAGAGAGAAAGAAAGGGAGAGAGAAAGACAGAGAGGGAGAGAAAGAGAGAGAGAGAGAAAGGGAGAGAGAGAGACAGAGACGGGAGAGTGAGGGAAAGCAGGAAAGGGCAGCAAGAGGTCAGGGTTGTGGGGGAGTGCAGTGAGGGGGTGGGGGAAGAGACACAGGATCTGGGGGTCTCTCGTGTGGAGGGAGAGAGAGGGAGACGTGTGGTTCCCTCATTTCCCACTCACTTTACCCCAATCCTCATTTAAAAATCACTTTGTATCTGGCCCTGCTCAGACTGTGTGTGGGATCTTGCTGTGCCCTCATGCTCTCTGTCTCCCCTCCTCCCCTCCCCATATTCCCCGCACCGTGACAGTGCCCCACATTTTAAACATAAAAAGATGGAGGGGAAGGAGGGTGGGGTAGAGAGAGGAACAGAGAAGGGGTGGGGAGTGTCGGGGGCTGAGTGGAGGGGGGTAGGGGGATAGAGACAGAGGCTCTGGGGGTGGGTGGTGTCCTCCTGCAGTGTGGGACTCCCTGTGGGATCCTGATTGCAGCATTCCCAGTCTCTGAGAGAAAGAGAGAGACAGAAAGAGAAAGAGGGGGAAAGACAGAGAGAGAGAGACAGGCAGGGAGAAAGAGAGAGAGAAACAGTGTGAGGGAGAGAGAGAGAAAGACAGAGAAAGATGGAGGGAGAGAGAGAGAGAAAGATGGACGGAGAGAGAGAGAAAGGCAGACAGGGAGTGAGAGAGAAAGATGGAGGGAGTGGGAGAGAGAGAGGGGGAGAGTGAGGAGGAAAACAGGAAAAGACAGCAAGAGGTGAGGTTTGTGGGGGGTGCAGTGAGGGGGTGGGGGAAGAGACACAGGATCACAGTGACCCGAGCTGGGAATTGAACCCGGGTCCCTGGAGCTGTGAGGCAGCAGCGCCAACCACTGTGCCCCGTGTGGCCCTACAAGTTATGATTCAATTCTGAGGGTCCCGGGGCGAGGGGGGGGGGGGTGGATTTCACAGCCTCAGCCCCTCTCTGCCTCACTCTCCCTCTGTATAAACATTTCCCAAATTAAAACACACAACACAGTGAACTGCACCTTCTGGGATCTTCCAGAGCACCACAGAGATTGTGTTTTAAAAAGGGTTTGGCTTCGTTTTAAGAGGGAGTTCAACCCTTTCTGGGAATTTGGGATGAGACACACAGGGTAGTGAGTGGGGAAGGGGGCTCACAGCAGGCGAGAGTGTTGGGGGTGTGTTGGGGAGGACTGTGTCCCATTTGATTCAGGTTCACATTGTTGCTGCTGCTGCTGCTGTTGTTGTGGGATCTTGCTGTGCACACACTGGGCCTGTGGCCTTTGCTCGCACTGCAACAGTGACCACACTTTATTAAACAAAATCTCGCTCACGGACCGCAAAGTGGGTTCAAAGGAAGAAGTGTAAACGGGGTCGGGTAAATTAAAGCACTTCAATCGCCGAGGCATCGTAGGCTGTGCAGCGAGTGCTGGGGAATGGGGGGAGTATAGATTGGAATTTGATGGCCAGCATAGACCTGGTGGGCCGAAGGGCCTGTTTCTGTGCTGTGTGACTCCAGATTCTCCTCCCTCTTTTCCCAGGAATTTCTATTTGGATGGGGGGGCGTTCATAATTTCCCTGTCTGTCTCTCCAGCGTTCTTACCAATCCCAGCACCCCTCCCCTCTCTCTCTCCCCAGACATTCCTGTCTATATTTCATCTTTCAATAAAATGTGATGGAAAACACCAATGTGAATTTTTTGGATTTAATTTCAGGGAGGGAAAGACAGAGAGAGAGAAAGAGAGAGACAGGGAGGGAGGGAAAGACAGACAGAGACAGAGAAAGACAGGGAGTGGGGGAAGGAGAGACAGACAGAGAGAGAGAGAAAAGCAGCCGAATAAAACCTGCAGCAGCCGCTTTATTCCATCGGATTGGGGATGTGATTGTGGGTTTTCCTGCTATCTCTCTCTCTCTCCCATCTTTCTCCTTTGATTGTGAGTTATCAGGGAAGGAGAGAGAGAGAAAGGGAGGGTAACAGAGGGAGATCAAAGGCAGAGGGGCAGGGAGAGGAGACACACTGGAGGGGGGGGTGGGTTAGGGGGGGGTCCTCTGCTCTGCACTCACAGCCCAGCTCCCCAGTCTCTGGGGAAAAGACCCTCACTCACACCCTCCCAGAAGGTGGGATTTGTAACCAGCGGCTGTGTGACTGAGGCTGAATCTGGGCTGTTGTGTTTGAATAGATTTTTTCCCAATATAAAGATATTGGAATGTGGCTGCTGCCACATTGCAGTGAGAGAGAGATGTGGCTTTGCAGGAGCTTCCCTCCCCATTTCCCCATGGAAATCACTGAGAAATAGCAAACGTGGCTCACAACACGTCATTATTTGAAACGGTCAGACAGAAACTTATCAGAGAGAGCATTTTAATCCCCATTCATCCCCAGACGGAGAAACAGAGCAGAGATCAGGACAGATTATCCAGAGTAAGAGAGACCGGGGCAAAGATGGGGTATTGGATATATATATAGATCTGGGGGGAAAGCCAAAGAGACACAGAGGGGGCTGGACAGGTTCAGAGATAGAGGCAGAGAAAGAGAGAAACAGCGAGAGACAGAGGGAATGGGAGAAGGGTGTGACTCTGCTCGAAGTGGAAGGTTCCCTGTTCATATCGAATGTACAAACAGCACCAATGCTGGAGTGACTTATTATTTTCATTTGCGGTGGGGGAGAGATGGAGGGGAAAGAGAGGGAGACGTGTGGTTCCCTCATTTCCCACTCACTTTACCCCAATCCTCACTTCAAAATCACTTTGTATCTGGCCGTGTTCAAGCTGTGTGTGTGTGGGATCTTGCTGTGCACTCATGCTCCGTCCCCCTGCCCCGTCCCCCTGCCCCATATTCCTCACACTATGACAGAGCCCCATGCTTTAAACATAAAAAGATGGAGGGGAAGGAGGGTGGGGTAGAGAGAGAGAAACAGGGTGAACAGAGAAGGGGTGGGGAGTGTTGGGTGCTCAGTGGAGGGGGGTAGGGGGATAGAGACAGAGGCTCTGGGGGGGGGGGAGGTGTCCTCCTGCAGTGTGGGACTCCCTGTGGGATCCTGATTGCAGCATTCCCAGTCTCTCTCCCTCTCACTGTGAAGCACTCAGGAGGGAGAGGGAGCTGAAATTCAAATTCCTGAGCCTGGGGGAAAGGCTTGTTCTCAATCCCAGAGTCCTGCTTGTGTGTTTAGACAGGGCGCTGGGATTTGTGGGTGTGGATGGAGAAGATTGTTCTGTTTAACTGGGGGGTGGGAGAGAGGGGGGTTTGTTCTTTCCACCTGAGGAATAATGCAGCCTCTGTGACTAGGCCGCACTTCACGGCCTAAATCTCAGCAGCACTTTTGCATTCGCTTAATTCCCCAACAGGGTTTAAGTGGCTGAATTCAATGGTTCAATAAAATGTGAAGCAGCCGCTTCAGGGTGGGATTGTGGATTTTCCTGCCACCCCGCCCCCCTCTCATTTCCCTTTTGATTGTGAGTTTTATTTTAAACGGTCAGACAGAAACTTAGAGAGAGCATTTCAATCCTGCTTCACCTCGAGGTACAGAAACAGAGCAGAGATCAGGACAGGTTATCCAGAGACGGGGTATTGGACAGATATAGATCTGGGGGAAGTGTGTAGGAGACGGAGAGGGAGAAACAGAGGGGGGGGGGGGGGCGGAGAGAGGTGACTGACAGAAGTGGGAACTTCATTGGGGCCTCCTGTGTTTATTCACTGGCCTGTCTCTGGAGTAAAGCCCCCAGAATGCTTTGATGTGTTTAATAAATTCAATATCGGGACAGTCAGGAGGCAGTTGCAAGTTCATTGCATTTGAAACTTGTTCCCATTTTGTCAGGGTTTAATAATGAGGAGGTGAAAATGAATGTTTCCCCCACCTCCCCCCAGTGAGATTGTGAATTTCAGCAAGTCCTGGGATCTTGCTGTGCCTTTTATTGTTTATAATCAGCTTTTGTTTTGTGTTTAATCAAATTTCACTTTATTTTCTCTTTCTCTCTTCCAAGGAGAATTCCTTTGGAAACTTTGGCGATGCAGAGAGCGAATAGTTTTGCCGTGAGGAATCCTCGGACAAGAGCTATAACCAGAGAGAAAAATATTAATAAAAGTCCCCGTGTCTTTGTCATTCATTTTTATTCACAGATAGACTGGTGGGGCTTTTACACGGAGGGTTAGTGGTCTGTGTGTCAGGGGGAGGGGGCATTCCCAGTGATCCCTGCTCCAATGTAATCCCACAGATTTCAATCCCTCTCCCTGAAGCTCTGTCTGTGCAACTCCCCCATCCTCAGAACTGTTTCTCCACATCTTTCCAATCCCGGTCTCTCCCCATCCTTTATACCTCAGCCTCTCACAATGGCAGCATCTTTCCCTTTTTCTCTCCTTCTCTCTATCTTTCACTCTCTCTCTGAAACTTTGTCACTCTGTCTTGCCAAAGCCCCACTTTCTATTTATCTTGACATCTCACTTTGTATCTCAGCCTCTCCGTCTCTCTCTCTCTCTCTGTGGATCATTTTATCTCAATCACAGCAGCCTCCTCTCCGTCTCTCTCTCTCTATCTCTGCTCCCCCCTCTGTCTATCTCTGCTCCCTCTCTGTGACTCATTCTGTCTGAAGTACAGCAGCATTCTCTCTCACTCCCCATCTCTATATCTTTTCACAATAACTTCATTGCAGTGTTAATGTAAGCCTACTTGTGATTAACAAATAAAATTTTAACATTAACTCTGCTTTTATTTGTCTCTTATCTCTCTCTCTATCGCTTCCCTCTCTCTATCTGCTTCCCCCTCTCTCTGATCTCTGCTTCCTTCTCTGTGAATCAGTCTGAATTACAGTCGCATCCTCCCCATCTCCATCTCTCTGATCTCTGCTTCCCCCTCTCTGTGAATCATTCTGTCTGAATTACAGCAGCATTCTCTCTATCTCCATATCTCTACTTCTCTGTCTCTTATATCTCTCTCTCTCTCTCTGCTCTCTCGTGGGGGACGGGCCAGATCACGGGTTTGCTGTTCACAAGCAGCAAGGGCCCAGGAACGCAGAGGGAGGGAATCGGGGGCAATTCAGAGGGATTCAGCACTGCTGAAAGGGCTGACCAGAGTCAGGGGTTATCAGAGAAAGGGGGCAATGGAGGAGGGGGGAGGGGGAATCAGACAGGGGGTCTGTTGTACAGGATGGGGGTGGGGGATGTTATAACACAGGCTGCTCAGTGTCAAGGGAATTAGTCATTTGAACGTTAATGTTTAAAATGGGCAGAGTTTCCACATCCAACTCCACCAGGAGCTGTTTACAGGGGGGTGGTGGACGGGGATGGACACGCGGAGGGGGGGGGGGGGGTACTAATTAGAAAGGGGGGGATCTGTCAGTCCAGAGGCTGTTCACAGGGAGGGAGTGGGAATTTGCCAGGTTGAGAGGGGCGGGGGGGGAAAGAGGGGAACTTAGAGGGATACGGGGCTCAGAGGGAAGGATCGGGAGATTTAGAGGGATTGTGAGGAGGGACGACAGATTTGGCTGGAGTGGGGGGGGGATTGAGGGGGATTAAAGGGGGAGAGTGGAGAGGGATGTAGGGGTAGACTCAGGGATTGTGGTCGGGAATTAGAGGGATTCAGGGGGATTTAAGGGTCTCATGGGGACTTTGGGATTTAGCGGGGCTGAGAGGGAGGGAATCGGGGGGAATTGAGGGGGATTTGGGAAGAGGGGGCTCAGAGGGGAATTTCTGGGGTTCTGAGGGATACAGGAGGGATTGGGGGGTTTACGGGGATTAAAAGACATGGTTTGGTGCTCAGACAGATTGAAGGGGTGGGATTGGAGAGGGAGCAGGATTCGGGGGCAGAGGAATGTGGCGAGGGTGGGTGCGATCTCGGGAGACATTCAGGGGGGATTCCAGAGGAATCTCAGGGGCTTAGAATCTGGGGAGGGTCTGGATGGGGTAGGGAGTCAGAGGGAGATGGCGGGGGGGCGAGTCGGGGTGGAGGGAAAGGGATTGAGGGCGGGGTGGATTTATAGGGATTTGGGAGGGGGGAAATTCAGAGAGGGATTTAGGGTGGGGCCTTGCATCAGGGTTAGAATTGGGGGGGGTGTCGAGCGATTCGGAGTGGGGGGGTGACTCAGAGGGATTCAGGGGTGGGGAGGACTGAGGAAGGATTGGGTGGCTTGATTTTGGCAGGGGGGGCAAAGGGAGCCTTTGGGGGGGGGCTGAGGATTTGGGGCAGGAACTTGGAGGATTCAGGGGGCTGAGAGTCAGATTGGCAGTGGGTGTCAGAGAGATTGAGCGGGGGGAGGGGGTGCTTACAGAGTCGGATTGAAGCAGATCGGGCAGAGGGACAGGGAATCAGGTGGGGGAAAGAGGAGTTTTGGGGGGGAATTAGTGGAGATTGAGGGCAGCGGGTTGAGAAGGATTGGGAGTGGCTCAGAGGGCTTTGGCGGTGAGTTCCTGAGAGTGAGTGGGGGGGTGATTAGAGTGGGATTCGGGGGCGGGGCAATTCGGGGGCGGGCAATTCGGGGGCGGGCAATTCGGGGGCGGGCAATTCGGGGGCGGGCAGTTCGGGGGCGGGCAATTCGGGGGCGGGGCAATTCGGGGGCGGGCAGTTCGGGGGCGGGCAGTTCGGGGGCGGGCAGTTCGGGGGCGGGCACTCGGGGGGCGGGCAATCGGGGGGCGGGCAATCGGGGGGGGGCAATCGGGGGGGGGGGGCAATCGGGGGGGGCGGGCATTCGGGGGGGCGGGCAATTCGGGGGGGCGGGCAATTCGGGAGGGCGGGCAATGGGGGGCGGGCAATCGGGGGGGGGGCAATCGGGGGGGGGCAATCGGGGGGGGGGAATCCGGGGGCGGGCAATTCGGGGGCGGGCAGTTCGGGGGCGGGCAGTTCGGGGGCGGGCAGTTCGGGGGCGGGCAGTTCGGGGGCGGGCAATCGGGGGGCGGGCAATCGGGGGGCGGGCAATCGGGGGGCGGGCAATCGGGGGGGGGGCAATCGGGGGGGCGGGCAATTCGGGGGGGCGGGCAATTCGGGGGGGCGGGCAATGGGGGGCGGGCAATCGGGGGGGCGGGCAATCGGGGGGGGGGCAATAGGGGGGGGGGGGCAATCGGGGGGGGGCAAAACCCAGGGGGGGGCAAAACCCAGGGGGGGGGGGGCAAAACCCAGGGGGGGGGGGGCAAAACCCAGGGGGGGGGGGGCAAAACCCAGGGGGGGGGGGGCAAAACCCAGGGGGGGGGGGCAAAACCCAGGGGGGGGGGGGCAAAACCCAGGGGGGGGGGGGCAAAACCCAGGGGGGGGGGGCAAAACCCAGGGGGGGGCAAAACCCAGGGGGGGGGCAAAACCCAGGGGGGGGGCAAAACCCAGGGGGGGGCAAAACCCAGGGGGGGGGGCAAAACCCAGGGGGGGGGCAAAACCCAGGGGGGGGGGCAAAACCCAGGGGGGGGGCAAAACCCAGGGGGGGTGCAAAACCCAGGGGGGGGGGCAAAACCCAGGGGGGGGGGGAGAGATTGAGACAGAGAGAAAGACAGACAGAGAGAGAGAGACAGAGACACAGAGACAGAGAGACAGAGACAGAGAGAGAGAGACAGAGACACAGAGACAGAGACAGAGAGACAGAGACAGAGAGAGAGAGACAGAGACACAGAGACAGAGACAGAGAGACAGAGACAGAGAGACAGAGACAGAGAGACAGAGACAGAGAGACAGAGACAGAGAGAGAGACAGAGAGAGAGACAGAGAGAGAGAGACAGAGACAGAGACACAGAGACAGAGAGACAGAGAGACAGAGACAGAGAGAGACAGAGAGAGAGAGACAGAGAGAGAGAGACAGAGAGAGAGAGACAGAGAGAGAGAGACAGAGAGAGAGAGAGACAGAGAGAGAGAGACAGAGAGAGAGACAGAGAGAGAGAGACAGACAGAGAGAGAGAGACAGAGAGAGAGAGACAGAGAGAAAGGGAGAGAGAGAGAAAGACAGAGAGAGAAAGATTGAGAGAGAGAGATAGAGAGACAGAGAGAAACAGAGAGAGAGAAAGACACAGAGAGAGAGATTGAGAGAAAGATTTAGAGAGAGAAAGATTTAGAGAGAGAAAGATTGAGATAGAAAGACAGAGAGATTGAGAGAGAGAAAGATTGAGAGAGAGAAAGATGGAGAGGGAGATTGAGAGGAGGCTGCAAACAGAGAGAAAAGCAGGGCTGAGGCGGGAAAGGTGCAGACAGAAAGTGAAGAGGTTCATACTCACCATCGCACATGTTTTCCCTCGGTGATCTCTCCAACTCCTTCCATCCCCTCTCCCATGGTGGGGAGAGAGATCCAGGAACAGGGGCTTTGTGCTGGGAAAGGGGGGGTGAAAATATCAGAGCTGGAACTCCATGCAAGCACACACTGACTCACTCACTCACAAAGACACAGCTTACCTGATACTTACCAACCCACGTGGAGAGAGAGACTGGACAATGCATCGCCAGCCTTTTTATAACCTCACTGAGTCCCACACCTCCCCAATCAATCCTCATCCAACCACAGCTCCTACACCTCACCTGAACACACCTCCTCCTACCTGGCCCAGTCCAACACCAACCTGTCTCTGAGTGTGTGGGGGTGTGTGTGTGTGTGTGGGGGTTAGTGAGCACCAGGCAAATGGTTCATCCCAAGGCTCTCCTTCCCCCCACTCCCAGCTTCACATCACCAGCACTGGGAGCTGAGAGAAGATGGGTTTCAATTAACTCGCAGCCCTGCGCTGCCAGGGAGAGAGAGAGAGAGAGAGGCCAGGTCTGAATGTGGATTGTACAACTTGTTCATCCAGGACTCCATCCGCTACAGGTTTGCACCCTTTGCTGATTCTTGCAAAGTTCACTTTTCCTTAAGTTGCCTGAACTGAAACAAGATCTTGCAAAGTTCTTTGTTGCTGCGTTTACAAATCCCACTTCTGATTTACAATGCTGTGTGTCCGGGTGTGTGAGTGTGTGTGTGTTGAGGCCGGTGCAGACTCCATGGGCCAAATGGCCTCTTTCTGCACTTTGGGATTCTATGTACTAATCTTCACCACAAAAGTGATGCACAATCTCCAAAATAATTTGTACGGTGCTGTTTATTCTGAAGTGATTGTGGATTTGAAATTGACTGCAGTAACAGCTCTTTTAAAATGTTTTGGAAAGTAATAGTAACCCCTCGCACAAAACTATTCACTTTTAATTCTTAGCTATCGGCATCGTCGTACGGAACAGGAAGAGGATGAAGAGCTACTGTCAGAAAACAGCAAGACAACCAATGTCTGTACAAGGTTTGAAGAATCCCCATCATGTGTGTAAAGCCATTTTATTCATTATTTCATACATGAGTTAATGTCGCTCAGTTTTCACTACCTTTTCCCAATTGCTTTCACATTTTCAGTCACCATTCATCGATCTGCAGTGTTCAATTTTGTCAAAATTAGACTTGTGGGAACATTTGAGACTGTTGTAATTAAATCTCCAAAAACAGCACCTCCCGTTCTCCTGGTTTAATTGGCTGTATTTATTGGCATAAGGGGTCTTTTTAATGGAACAATCTACTAATGCTGACAGACACCACGGACTCACTCCAGCCTAACTTGTAATCTGACATCATATTTTCTGACTGGATATTGTGGATATTGAGTATTTTGAGGTCAGATTCAGCATGAATAAAATGCAGGGTAAAGCTGAAAGATCTCCCTCATGCCAGTATGACATGCCGGAAATCAAACACTGGTCCCTGTTGCTGTGAGGCAGCAGTGCGAACCGCTGTGCCATATTCAACCAAATTACTCCAGGGGTTCAGAAACTTCTGGGAAAGTTATTGCACCATTAATTATTGAGGCTCGATAGTTAATCTCTGGGTTTTAACACCAGTGGAAGAGTGGAGTGGAAATATTTGAATTGAAAATCAAAGATCAGATCTGCTTATTCAGACCGCAGTGTGATCTTGTTTTAAAAGCTTTTTAACCAGCTGCTCCTTCCACAACCATTGCTTTTTAACCAGCTGCTCCTTCCACAACCATTGCTTTTTAACCAGCTGCTCCTTCCACAACCATTGCTTTTTAACCAGCTGCTCCTTCCACAACCATTGCTTTTTAACCAGCTGCTCCTTCCACAACCATTGCTTTTTAACCAGCTGTCCCTTCCACAACCATTGCTTTTTAACCAGCTGTCCCTTCCACACCCATTGCTTTTTAACCAGCTGCTCCTTCCACAACCATTGCTTTTTAACCAGCTGCTCCTTCCACAACCATTGCTTTTTAACCAGCTGTCCCTTCCACAACCATTGCTTTTTAACCAGCTGCTCCTTCCACAACCATTGCTTTTTAACCAGCTGCTCCTTCCACAACCATTGCTTTTTAACCAGCTGCTCCTTCCACAACCATTGCTTCGATTTGAAAGAAATGCCATTCAATTGTGGACAGCTCTGGAAGTTTCCATATTCCCGTCTAGCAAGTTATAGATAACCGTTTGTAATCTTGATGTACTATTACTACACTTGCTTTTTGCTTCCTAATGCAAAGCATTTAGTGCCACTATATCTGAATTCATTGGAGAAATAACAGACACGAATAAACACCTAAAAGATCAGCGAACTTTTAAATGCAGTCTGAATCTACAGTTGTGCCAGGAGTATGATTCAAACTTGTACCCAGTTTGTACAGTCATGTTTTTAAATCTGCTAAATTTACAGCTCTCTGAAATAGTGAGAGAATTTAAAACAACAAATGGATTATTGCTCACGGATTCACCACTTCAGAACAACCTGCACGAACTCTGGGCTCTGCTCAACTTCCTCCTCCTGGATGTCTTCAATTCGTCTGCAGTAAGTAATGAGAAAAGCAGCTTGACAGTGACTGCACCGTTTGTCTCAGGTTCAATTACAGTGTTTCAACCTATTTCTCTTTGGAAGGCATGAGAGAATGCTGCAAAGTTGTGTCTTTGGGGATCACTGGGTCCCTTTTCCCTCTCACTCCTTCCAGTCGTGTCTGGGGCAGTTTCAGGGCTGGAGAGGATTGTCCTCATTCACTGGGGGAGGGGGGAGAAAACTGTTCTCTGTCCCCGAGGTTTAATGCAGCCTCTGTGACTAGGCCTCAATTCAAGGCCTAATCTCAGAGGGCCCTCAGAATGTCCTTTTGTATTTGCTTCATTCCCGAACAGTGTCTGTGCTGAAGTGGGAGAACTCCATGGTTAAAAGCAAAATAATTCATTTTATTCAGGATGTGATTGTGGGTTTTCCTGCTCTCTCTCTCTGTCTCCCATCGTTCTCCTTTGATTGTGAGTTATCAGAGAGAGAAATGGGAACTGGAGGGTAACAGTGAGAGAGGGGGAACGGGAGGGTAACAGAGCAGTTTGCTTGTGGGATCTTGCTGTGAGTATTTTCCCTGCAGCCTATCCTGCTGGGAGACCGTGGTTCCGCTCCCCAAATTCAGTGCACTGACAACTGACTGTGATTGCTTCCATCTCCCACCACTGCCCCCAGCCTCATTTCTCAATGTGAATCAGTGATCAACACAAACAGTGGTCACAGGGTGACATGATTTAAAATGGTCAGACAGACACCTTTCAGAGAGCATTTCAATCCAGATTCATCGTCAGAGAGAGAGAGAGAGATTATCCAGAGCAGGCGAGAGAGAGAGAGGAGGGTGATGGGTTCGCACAGAGATAGGGGGAGATAAACAGGCAGAGAGAGGGAGAGAGAACAGAGATAGATCATCAAGTGCAGGAGAGAGAGAGAAGAGGGGGGTGGATAGGGACAGAGATGGTGGAGGTAAAAGAGAGGGGGAATTAGAGAGAGAAACAGAGAGGAGTTACTGTGCTGGAAGTGGAAGATTCCCTGTTCATATCAAATGTACAAACAGCACCAAACCTGGAGTGATGTCCCCTTATTTTAACTGGGGAGGGGTGGAAGGAAGAGGGGCGGAGAGAGGGAGAGGTGTGGTCCCTCATTGCCAATTAATTCACCTCAATCCTCACTTAAATATCACATTGTATCTGGCCATGTTCAGACTGTGTGGGATCTTGCTGTGCACTCATGCTCTGTGCCTCCTCCCTGCCCCATATTCCTCACACTGTATCAGTGTCCACATTTTAAACATAAAAGATCGAGTGAAAGGAGGGTGGGATATGGAGAGGAACAGGGTAAGGCAGAGCTGCAGAGAGGGCGTTTCGATCGAGTTCTCACAGGGGCTTGGAATGAAAAAGGCTGCGATTGGGACCCGGTTTAATTGGCCAATTGGACAGTGCCTGTGTTTTACTCTCAGTAATGTCACGGTGCTGTGTGAGAGCTCAGGGCAGTGCTTCAATCTACTTTTACTGAGTTTCTCTTTGTAACATTCTCAGTCTCCCTCTCACTGCGAAGCACTCGGGAGGGAGAGGGAGCTGAAATTCACATTCCTGAGCCTGGGGGAAAAGCTTGTTCTCAATCCCAGAGTCCTACTTGTGTTTTTAGACAGGGCGCTGGGATTTGTGGATTTAAAGGATTGTTCTGTTTCACTGGGCCTCAATTCAAGGCCCGGGTGACTTGGCCTCAATTCAAGGCCTGTGTGACCTGGCCTCAATTCAAGGCTTGTGTGACGAGACCTCAATTCAAGGCCTGTGTGACTAGGCCTCAATTCAAGGCCTGTGTGACTCGGCCTCAATTCAAGGCCTGTGTGACTAGGCCTCAATTCAAGGCCTGTGTGACTCGGCCTCAATTCAAGGCCTGTGTGAGTAGGCCTCAATTCAAGGCCTGTGTGAGTAGGCCTCAATTCAAGGCCTGTGTGAGTAGGCCTCAATTCAAGGCCTGTGTGACTGAGCCTCAATTCAAGGCCTGTGTGACTGAGCCTCAATTCAAGGCCTGTGTGACTGAGCCTCAATTCAAGGCCTGTGTGGCTCGGCCTCAATTCAAGGCCTGTGTGACTGAGCCTTAATTCAAGGCCTGTGTGGCTCGGCCTCAATTCAAGGCCTAATCTCAGGGGCACCTTTGCATTTCCTTAATTCCTGAACAGGGTTTAAGTGGCTGAATTCAATGGTTCAATAAAATGTGCAGCAGCCACTTCAGGGTGGGATTGTGGGTTTTCCATGCTCCCCCTCCCACTGTTCTCTTCTCATTCTGAGCTTTAAAACATGATGCACAGCGTACATCATTATTTTAAACGGTCAGACAGCAACTTATCAGAGAGAGCACTTCAGTCCAGATTCACACTGAGATAGAGAAACAGCAGAGATCAGGACAGATTATCCAGAGCAGAAGAGGGAGGGGTGCAGAGATTGTGTATTGGATAGGTCTAGATCTGGGGGGAGAGTGAAAGAGACAGAGAGGGGGGCGGGGGTGATAGAAGCTTCATTGCTGAGATTGAATGTATTGATATCGAATGAGGGAGATTCTCAGTGTTGGTGCGGTTTGTAAAATGAGTCAGAAGCACAGCTGGAGGTGGGGTTAAACGCAGAGGGAGAGACACAGATCAGGGAATGGATGGGGGAGTGGGGAGCCTCCCTGTTTCTTTACAGCCCAGCCTCTGGAGTAAACCCGTCCCCACCCACTCCCCCCACCAAAAATGCTTTGATGTGTTTAATTAATTTAATACTGGGACAGTCACGAGGCATTTGCACTTTCATTTCATTTTGAAATCTGTTCCCCTTTGAACAAAGAACAAAGAACAATACAGCACAGGAACAGGCCCTTCGGCCCTCCAAGTCCGTGCCGCTCCCTGGTCCAAACTCGACCATTCTTTTGTAGCCCTCCATTCCCACTCCGTTCATGTGGCTATCTAGATAAGTCTTAAACGTTCCCAGTGTGTCCGCCTCCACCACCTTGCCTGGCAGCGCATTCCAGGCCCCCAGCACCCTCAGGGCTCTGGTAATGTGGCGACCAGAACTGGACGCAGTATTCCAAATGGTCAGAGTTTGATAATGGGAAGGATGTGGAAATGAATGTTTTCTCCCCGCACCCCAGAGAAAATAAGGCTGAGAGGAGACTTGATAGAGAGATTCAAGATCCTAAGAATTATGGACTGGTTAAAGAGTGAGAAACTCTTCCCTCTCAAGAGATGGTCAGGAACTAGAGGGCACCGATTCTAATTGATGGGGAAATGGATCAGAAGTGAAGTGAGAAAAAGCACTTCACCGAGAGGCTGTTTGGAATCTGGAACAATCTTCCTGAAATCCTGTTCCAGTATTCAATAACATGATGGCTGATCTGTGATCGAACTCTCTACCTCTTTACCCCTTGGACTAAGGGAAATCTATCAACCCCAGATTTAAAATGATAACAAATGACTGAGCATCAATAGCCATTTGCAGAAGATTGTTTCAAACTAACTCCACACCACATCTGGCAATGATTTCATTGCTACATTTCGAAAATCCTAAACTGAGGCTAACATCCAAATGTCCCCAAGTCCTGGAGTCCCAACCAGCAGAAAAACTTGTTCTTTATTATCCTTTACCTCTTTATTTTAAATGTTTGATTAAATCAGGCTCTAATTTAAATTCCAGCGGTTATTTAATTTAAGCTAAATTAATGTCACAACATTACTGCCATCTTTTACCCAAAACTTAGCTTCAGACCGTGTCCCTCTATATTTAACCAGCCCGTCTCTGACATCTCCTCCAGTCACACAACCCTGTGAGATGTCTGCACCGCTCTAATTGTGGCATCATGAGCGTTCCACATGCAACATGACTTGCAGCGATAAACTCTCATCTCCAACATTTCAATTGAAATTTCAAAGCTCAATGTCTTTGAAGCCGAATGGTCCAGATTGCCATGGCCTTCAATGTGAACAGGTTGTTAGTGATGTGACTACAGAGGTTGCCTAGGAAACAATGACTGAACACAGGGGGTGAATGTGAGAAGCTGAAGTTTCCACTTGAAGACATTCCCAGTGTCTCTGAGCAGCTGAACTGGGGAAGCCTTTGGGCAGAGACTGTGCTGCTGCTATTGCCCTTCCCGGCCACCAGGCGTCTCTGTAACGCTCCCGGGGGCTGCCTGTGCGCATGTGCGGGACGGGAATGCTCCCAGAGGCCAGCGCGCGGGACGCCGCCGCATTGATGCCGTCTCCCCTGGCAACAGCAAGATGGTCGCCGCCGTCATCTCCCTTGGCAAAGGAATATAGCCGCTGGCCGTCTCCCTTGGCAACGCAAAATGGCCGCCGGCGGGGGGGGTGTCATTGCGGCGCGTGCGCAGTGAGGTCTGTCTGCAGCCATTGTCCAGGTTGCCCCCAGTGGATGGGGTTGGGATTGTGCAGCAGATGGAGCAACAATCCCAGTTTCAATAGGGGGACAGACGCTGCAATGCTGCCCCCTGTTGGTCACTTCTCCCAGTCTCAGCATTGCAGAGTGTTTAAACAAGAGTGCATTGTCACAGCAGCACCTTCACCTTCAGTTTCACTTTATTTATTAGTCTCAGAAGTAGGCTTACATTAACACTGCAATGAAGTTACTGTGAGAATCCCCTAGTCGCCCACACTCCGGCGCCTGTTCGGGTTACACTGAGGGAGAATTTAGCACGGCCAATGCACCCTAACCAGCACGTCTTTCAGACTGTGGGAGGAAACCGGAGCACCCGGAGGAAACGCACGCAGACACGGGGAGGGGACAGCCCGGGGGAAAGCTCCATTCCAACTGTCCCTGGAGTGTCAGATTAACCTGGGTCACTCACGCACCCCCGGCTAAGACTCACCTCCCTCAGACAGTGAGACCCTCCTGTATCACTCACCTTACTGTAGTCAGATACCCTCAGACTCAGCACTGGGCCCTGGGTGTGTTCTTTAAATGCTACGATCTATCGTGGAGGAAAGAGTTGGGAGGATTTTGATTTGATTTGATTTATTATTGTCGCGTGTATTGGGATACAGTGAAAAGTATTGTTTCTTGTATGCTGGACAGACAAAACATACCGTTCATAGAGTACATCATAGAACATAGAACATAGAACATTACAGCGCAGAACAGGCCCTTCGGCCCACGATGTTGCACCGACCAGTTAAAAAAAAACTGTGACCCTCCAACCTAAACCAATTTCTTTTCGTCCATGAACCTATCTACGGATCTCTTAAACGCCCCCAAACTAGGCGCATTTACAACTGATGCTGGCAGGGCATTCCAATCCCTCACCACCCTCTGGGTAAAGAACCTACCCCTGACATCGGTTCTATAACTAACCCCCTCAATTTAAAGCCATGCCCCCTCGTGCTGGATTTCTCCATCAGAGGAAAAAGGCTATCACTATCCACCCTATCTAAACCTCTAATCATCTTATATGTTTCAATAAGATCCCCTCTTAGCCGCCGCCTTTCCAGCGAAAACAATCCCAAATCCCTCAGCCTCTCCTCATAGGATTTCCCCTCCATACCAGGCAACATCCTGGTAAACCTCCTCTGCACCCTCTCCAAAGCCTCCACATCCTTCCTGTAATGTGGGGACCAGAACTGCACACAGTACTCCAAGTGCGGCCGCACCAGAGTTGTGTACAGTTGCAACATAACGCTACGACTCCTAAATTCAATCCCCCTACCAATAAACGCCAAGACACCATATGCCTTCTTAACAACCTTATCTACTTGATTCCCAACTTTCAGGGATCTATGCACACATACACCTAGATCCCTCTGCTCCTCCACACTATTCAATGTCCTCCCGTTAGCCCTATACTCAACACATCTGTTATTCCTACCAAAGTGAATTACCTCACACTTCTCCACATTAAACTCCATCCGCCACCTCTCGGCCCAACTTTGCAACCTGTCTAAGTCTTCCTGCAAACTACGACATCGGGGAGAAGTAAAAGAGAGGGTGCAGAATGTAGTGTTGCAACATAGGTAGGGAGGAGAGAAAGATAAATCTAATATGTAGCAGGTCCATTCAAAAGTCTGAGGGCAGCAGGGAAGTTCTTGAGTCGGTTGGTACGTGATCTCAGACTTTGTATCTTTTTCCTGACGGAAGAAGGTGGAAGAGAGAATGTGTGCATGAGGTCCTTAATTATGCTGGCTGCTTTTCTAAGGCCGCGGGAAGTGGAGACAGAGTCAATGAATGGGAGGCTCGTCTGCGTGATGGACGGGGCTACATTCACGACCTTTTGTAATTTCTTGCAGTCTTGGACAGAGCAGAAACCATACCAAGCCGTGACACAGAAAGGATGCTTTCTATGGTGCATCTGTAGAAGTTGGTGAGAGTCGTAGCTGACATGCCAAATTTCCTCAGCCTCCTGAGAAAGTAGACGTGTTGGTGGGCTTTCTCAATTATAGTGTCGGCATGGGGGGACCAGGACAGGTTGTTGGTGATCTGGACACCTAGAAACTTGAAGTTGGGACCCAAATGACAAGTTGTCATAGTGTCATAGATGTTTACAGCATGGAAACAGGCCCTTTGGCCCAACTTGTCATGCTGCCCTTTTTCTTTTAACCCCTAAGCGAGTCCCAATTCCCCACATTTGGCCCATATCCCTCTACATCTATCTTACCCACGTAACTGTCTAAATGCTTTTTTAAAGATAAAATTGTGTCCGTCTCTACTACTACCTCTGGCAGCTTGTTCCAGACGCTCATCACTCTCTGTGTGAAAAGATTGCCCCTCTGGACACTTTTGTATCTCTCCCCTCTCACCTTAAACCCATGCCCTCTAGTTTTAGACTCCCCTTTGGGAAAATATATTGACTATCTATTGTGTGTCAACCATAGAATAGCCACAGAATGAAGGAGGCCATTCAGCCCATTCAGCTGGTGTCGACTCTCTGCTCGAGCAATCGAGCCAGTCCCACTGCTCCACCTTGTCCCTGGAGCCCTGCAAATCTTTTCCCATCAGCTTCCCATCCCATTTCCTCCGTAAAGACAGCGAGGAGCAGAGAGGAAAGAGGGACTTGGGGATTGGAAGGTTTCATCTGACGTTCTTGTTGGCAGATGCTCTGTGGCGGATAAAGCTGGCAGCTTCCTCCAGAAAGCAGCACAGAGTGAATGGAAGGGGCAGAATGTGAGTGAGATGAGACACGAGAGAGAGAGAGAGAGGGGTGAAAGCTTTCTGTTTGTCAGCAAAAAGCACAATGGTGGCCCTGTGTCCTTCAGGGAGAGGCCCAGGCCTCGCTCAAAGCCTGCCCTGTCCTCACACTCACTGGGAGACGGCCATTTCTAACATGTTGTCCATGTTTCTGAGCTGACACTGAGACAAACACAACAACAGCAGCCACTGTCTGGACAAGTCCTCATGGAGAATGAAATGTCCAAAGCCACTTCAAAGGAAGATTGCGCGGCAGGATTTATCCCCGAGCTGTGGAGGGAGAGATTTGGATGGGGATGACCAGAAGCTGGGTCAGTGAGGTTGTGTTTTAGCAATGGAGGTCCAGAGAACAGAAAAGGCCCTTCGGCCCATTGCATCTGTGCCGGTCAAAGACAAATCACCCAACTTGGCTCACGGCCTGGTAAGCCTTGGCATTGCAAATGCATAGCTAAGCACTTCTTAAACGTTCTGAGGGTCTCTGCCTCCACCACCCTTTCAGGCAGAGAGTTCCAGACTCCCACCACCCTCTGGGTGAAAAAGGTTTTCCTCACATCCCCTGTAAACCTCCTGCCCCTTACCCTAAATCTATACCCCCTGGTCATTGATCCCACCACCAAGGGGAAAGCTTTCTTCCCGTCTACTCTATCGATGTCCCTCATAATCTTATCCACCTCCATCATGTTCCCCCTCAGCCTCCTCTGCTCCACGGAAAACAACCCCAGGGTGGATTCTTATCACCGTTCAGGCCGGCAGGATTTTCCCATCCCACTGCAGTGAAAGGAGATTTGGCTGGTCACCAGATTCTCCGACCTCGCTGAGCGGGAGTGTGGCGTCAACAGGTGGTAAGATCACACCCTCAGTCTATAAAATCTCTCTTCAGTTCCAGTGGCGGCACGGTGGCACAGTGGTTAGCACTGCCGCCTCACAGCGCCAGGGACCCGGGTTCAATTCCGGCCTCGGGTTACTGTCTGTGTGGAGTTGGCACATTCTCCCCGTGTCTGCGTGGGTTTCCTCCGGGTGCATTGTCCATGCAAAATTGCCCTGAGGGTCCCACGATGTATAAGTTAGGGGGATTAGCGGGAACATACGTGGGGTTACGGGGTAAGCCTGGGTAAGAGTCCGTGCAGATTTGATGGGTCGAATGGCCTCATTCTGGACTGTCGGGATTCTATGATTCTATGAACTAAAACTCTCCAGGCCAGGCAACATCCTGGTGAATCTCCTCTGCACCTTTTCCAGTGCTATCACATCCCTCCTATCCTGTGCATTCCACAACTGCACAATGTTTCGATGAGGGGCGGCACAGTGGTTAGCGCTGCTGCCTCACAGCGCCAGGGACCCGGGTTTGATTCCTGGCTTGGGTCACTGTCAGTGTGGAGTTTGCACATTCTCCCCGTGTCTGCGTGGGTTTCCACCGGGTGCTGCGGTTTCCTCCCACAGTTCGAAAGATGCGCTGGTTAGTTGTATCAGCCATGCTAAATTCTCCCCAAGTTGCCCAAACAGGCGCCAGAGCATGGCGACTACAGATTTTCCACAGTAACTTCATTGCAGTGTTAATGTAACCCTACTTGTAACACTAATAAACAAACTTTTAAACCTGATACTCGATTCCCCCATGTTGGCCTTGTTCTGTGATAATTAATGCGGATTTTAGATTATTCAATAGTTCTTTAAGGACAGCAGACACAGTGAAAAAAAAACATGTGACTCTTTACACAACAGATATATTTCAAGGGGATACTGCAGCCACCTGTATCTGAGTGGCAGTAATCTTCCCTCAGAATCAGACAGATTGTGGCTTCAGCTCAGAGCCTCAAATACTAGGCCCTTAGCATCGATCAGAGACTCCGAACACAGCATGATGGGAGAGGGGACAAAGGAAAGTGGTGTTGAATTTGTGAGCCTTGTTTTGTGGAAAGCTTTAGTGTTTGGTCAGAATGTTAATTTTTGAGTGGACCTACCATACATTAAGCTGATCTTTCTCTCTACCCTATCGGTAACTGCAACACTGTATTCTGCACGCCCTCCTCTCCTTCTCCCGAATGAACTCTATGAACGGTATGTTTTGTCTGTGTAGCGTGCAAGAAACAATACTTTTCACCGTGTCCCAATACATGGGATAGGGCGACATGGTGGACAGTGTTTAGCACTGCTGCCTCACAGCACCAGGATTCAATTCTCAGTTGGGAGTTGAGTTTGCACATTCTCCCTGTGTCTGCATGGGTTTCCTGCGGGTGCCCCGGTTTCCTTCCACAGTCCAAAGATGTGCAGATTAGGTGGAATCTGAGACGCTCCAGAAGCAGGGTAAAGATTTGAAAATGAAGTGTTTCTCACCCACTTTTAAAAGACAATCCACATTCGCACCAGTCACATTTCACACACTCTGCTCAGTCCTGTGTTGGGGGGTGTTTAGTGCGGGATCAGTGTTTGCTTTTCTCAAACCGCACTGATATTCCCAACTTATCAAGGGCAAGAGGTTTCAGTGTTTAAACATGTAAACATTACAAAACTAAACCAGACAGAAAGTGATGAGGCCTCACACCTTCAATGGAGTCATCTTCGCTCAGAGTCAGAGAGATTGTGGGTTCAGGTCAGAGCCTGAAATACTAGGCCCTTAGCATCGAGACACACAGAGACAGAGAAACACAGAGACAGAGACAGAGAGACACACACAGATACATAGAGAGATATACACACAGAGGCAGAGAGAGAGACACAGATCCAGAGAAGTACAGAGACAGAGAGACACACACAGATACATAGAGAGATATACACACAGAGGCAGAGAGAGAGACACAGATCCAGAGAAGTACAGAGACAGAGAGACACACAGATACACAGAGAGATAGAGACAGAGAGACAGACACATAAACACACTAACAGAGAAATACAGAAAGAGAGTTTGGCAAAGTCAGATTTAATTTTCCATTCAATATTTATTTAAAAATTCAGAGAATATTTGACAGGAAAATTGATTTTAAAGTTAACAAAAGTGAATCTGACCTTTGAGCTTCACAATAGAACATAGAACATAGAAAGCCACAGCACAAACAGGCCCTTCGGCCCACAAGTTGCGCCGATCACATCCCCACCTCTAGGCCTATCTATAGCCCTCAATCCCATTAAATCCCATGTACTCATCCAGAAGTCTCTTAAAAGACCCCAACGAGTTTGCCTCCACCACCACCGACGTCAGCCGATTCCACTCACCCACCACCCTCTGAGTGAAAAACTTACCCCTGACATCCCCCCTGTACCTACCCCCCAGCACCTTAAACCTGTGTCCTCTCGTAGCAACCATTTCAGCCCTTGGAAATAGCCTCTGAGAGTCCACCCTATCCAGACCCCTCAACATCTTGTAAACCTCTATCAGGTCACCTCTCATCCTTCGTCTCTCCAGGGAGAAGAGACCAAGCTCCCTCAACCTATCCTCATAAGGCATGCCCCCCAATCCAGGCAACATCCTTGTAAATCTCCTCTGCACCCTTTCAATGGCTTCAACATCTTTCCTGTAATGAGGTGACCAGAACTGCGCGCAGTACTCCAAGTGGGGTCTAACCAGGGTCCTATAAAGCTGCAGCATTATCTCCCGACTCCTAAACTCAATCCCTCGATTAATGAAGGCTAGTACGCCATACGCCTTCTTGACCGCATCCTCCACCTGCGAGGCCGATTTAAGAGTCCTATGGACCCGGACCCCAAGGTCCTTCTGATCCTCTACACTGCTAAGAATGGTACCCTTCATTTTATACTGCTGCTCCATCCCATTGGATCTGCCAAAATGGATCACTACACACTTATCCGGGTTGAAGTCCATCTGCCACTTCTCCGCCCAGTCTTGCATTCTATCTATGTCTCGCTGCAACTTCTGACATCCCTCCAAACTATCCACAACACCACCTACCTTGGTGTCGTCAGCAAACTTACCAACCCATCCCTCCACTTCCTCATCCAGGTCATTTATGAAAATGACAAACAGCAAGGGTCCCAGAACAGATCCCTGGGGCACTCCACTGGTCACTGACCTCCATGCAGAGAAAGACCCCTCCACAGCCACTCTCTGCCTTCTGCAGGCAAGCCAGTTCTGGATCCACAAGGCAACAGCCCCTTGGATCCCATGCCCTCTCACTTTCTCAAGAAGTCTTGCATGGGGGACCTTATCGAACGCTTTGCTGAAGTCCATATAGACCACATCCACCGCTCTTCCTTCGTCAATGTGCTTGGTCACATTTTCAAAGAACTCAACCAGGCTCGTAAGGCACGACCTGCCCCTGACAAAGCCGTGCTGACTACTTTTGATCATACTAAACTTCTCTAGATGATCATAAATCCTGTCTCTCAGGATCCTCTCCATCAACTTACCAACCACTGAGGTTAGACTCACCGGTCGGTAATTTCCCGGGCTGTCCCTGTTCCCTTTCTTGAATATAGGGACCACATCCGCAATCCTCCAATCCTCCGGAACCTCTCCCGTCTCCATCGACGATGCAAAGATCATCGCCAAAGGCTCCGCAATCTCCTCCCTCGCCTCCCACAGTAACCTGGGGTACATCCCATCCGGTCCCGGCGACTTACCAACCTTGATGCCATTCAATAGTTCCAACACATCCTCTTTCTTTATGTCCACATGCTCGATCCTTTCTGTCCTCCGCAATCCAGCAGTACAACCACCCAGATCCCTTTCCACCGTGAATACCGAGGTAAAGTATTCATTAAGCAGCTCCGCCATTTCTAACGGTTCCGCACAAACTTTTCCCCCTTCACCTTTTAAGGGTCCTATGCCTTCACATCTCATCCTTTTACTCTTGACATATTTGTAGAAAGCCTTGGGATTCTCCTTAATCTTACCCGCCAAGGTCTTCTCATGACCCCTTCTCGCTCTCCTAATTTCCTTCTTAAGCTCCTTCCTACATCGCGTATACTCCTCTAAATCCTTAACACCTCCTAGCTCTCTGAACCTTCTGTACGCCTCTCTTTTCTTATTCACCAGGTTCATCACAACCTTCGTGCACCACGGTTCCCGTACCCTACCAACACCCCCCTGTCTCATCGGAACGTTGTCATGCAGAGCTCCAGACAAACATTCCTTGAAAATCCTCCACTTTCCTTCGGTACTTTTCCCCAAGAATGCCTCCTTCCATTTTACCCGTCTAATTTCCTCCCTGATGACACTGTATTTCCCTTTACTCCAGAGAAACACTTTCCTAGCCTGCCTGACCCTATCTCTTTCCAATGCTATCGTGAAGGAGATAGAATTATGATCGCTATCCCCAAGATGCTCACCCACCGAGAGATCCTCCACCTGTCCAGGTTCATTAGCCAGCACCAGATCAAGAACAGCCTCTCCTCTAGTAGGCTTATCCACATACTGTGTCAGGAAACTCTCCTGGACACACCTAACAAACTCCTCTCCATCCAAACCCCTAGCCCTCGGGATATTCCAATCTATGTTTGGGAAATTAAAATCTCCCATCACGACAACTCTGTTATTCCTACATCTCTCCAGGATCTGTTTCCCCATCTGCTCCTCAACATCTCTGTTACTATTGGGCGGCCTATAGAAAACACCCAGCAAAGTTACCGACCCCTTCCTGTTCCTAACCTCCACCCACAGAGATTCCGTAGTCAGTCCCTCCACGGCGTCCACCTTCTCTACAGCCGTGACACTATCCCTGATCAACAGTGCCACTCCCCCCCCTCTCTTGCCTCCCTCCCTGTCCTTCCTGAAACATCTAAAACCCGGCACCTGAAGCACCCAGTCCTGTCCCTGAGACATCCAAGTCTCCGTAATGGCCACCACATCACAATTCGAAGCAGCAATCCACGCTCCAAGCTCATCCACTTTATTCACTACACTCCTGGCATTAAAATAGACACATCTCAGACCTTCAGCCTGAGCACTTCCCTTCTCCCTCACTCGTCTAACCTCCCTCTTACCCTGTCTACATTCCTTATCTATTTGCGAGCTAACCTCCTCGCTCTCAGTCCCCTCATTTCGATTCCCTCCCCCCAACCTTTCTAGTTTAAAGTCTCACCAGTAGCCTTAGCCAACCTTCCCGCCAGGATATTGGTCCCCCTGGGATTCAAGTGCCACAATGAGATCTGAACCCCTACGCTCTGAGCTGCCCAATATCTGTACAGCTGTACCAGACACCAGAAAGAGAAAACCAGAGCTCAACATCACGGGAAATGAACAATTGTGAATCAGGAACGAGAAAAGTTATTAATTTATACCTGAGATTTAAACTACAGGAAAACTATTGACTACAATTACATTACAACAAAAGTTACCTTCTACATTTCACACTGAAAACTGAACTACCGCCCAAAATTGTCTCAGTGACAGATTCAGAATGATAAACTGAGAGAATTTCACTGTTGGAGTCACCGACAGCAGATATTGTATTTGTGTCAATCAGGAATCTTAATAATCAGCTGAGGGAAATCTACAACGTCCAAAATTCAACCCATCACTTGATCTGTAAAAGAAAGATACAATAATGAAGCAGATGTTTATGATGCGGGACATTAATGTTAGAGTTTTTAATCAATGAATCATTTAGAGATTTTTCAAATCCCTTCTGTTTGACAATCCACTCTGACACCAGTCACATTTCACACTCTCTGCTCAGTCCTGTGTTGGGGGGTGTTTAATGTGGGATCAGTGTTTGCTTTTCTCAAACCGCACTGATATTCCCAACAAGGGCAAGAGGTTTCAGTGTTTAAAAATGTAAAGATTTCAGAACAAAACCAGACAGAGAGTGATGAGGCCTCACACCTTCAATGAAGTGATTCCCCCAATCTTTCCTTTTGTATATTGCTTCCTTCCTCTGTCTGAAGTATTGGAGACGTCGACATCACTGAAACAATACAATCTCTCGGGACGATCACTGTAAACAGCTTCTGGAAACAAATTAACACTTTAATCACCCAAAAAGCTGAATGTCCATTCAAACATCTCCCTCCCCATATCCTTGTGAATGCAAAGATAACTCCCATTTCCCCAAAGCAGGAAGATGTGAAATGGAAACATCTTCAGCTTTTTACACACTGCACTTTTCCACGGACCAAAATGTTTCAAAACATTTGCTGAAGTTTTGTTTTAAACACTTTATCAATGTCCTTCCAGGTTTAGTGTGAAGGTTTGTGTTCCACACTGAGCCCCTCTCAGTCTCCACACGGAGCTTGTGTGTGTGCTGATGCTCCTGTCATTTTGGATGGATACTGTGTGAAGCTGCATTCTCTCCCAGTGAGTTTCTGATCTACTTCACTCTCTCTGCGGCTGGAGCAATGTCCAGCAGGCAGCAGAGGATGGCAGTGTATCACTGTCAGCACAATAGACAAACAGCCTTTAGCAAGAGAGGCTTTGACCCTTTTTCAAACCAAATCCCCAATTTGATGTTTCCAGCTGCTCTGTTTACAATGCTGCTGAATATTGTGTGTCTTTGGTAAACTGGGATGTGTAGCATTCAGTCACATTCAGTGGTCAATAAATACGTCAACACTGTGCGTATCTTTCTGTGTGTGTGTGTCAGCGTGCATGTGTGTCAATGTATTTAAATCTCAAAGGAAAATAGGAGCAGGTGTAGGCCATTTGGCCCATCGATCCTGCGCCAGCATTCAAACAGATCATGGGGCACGTACGCACACAAAACACGCACACACCAGCACACACAAAACACGCACACACCAACACACACAAAACACGCACACACACAAAGCACGCACACACAAACACACATAAAACATGCACAATAAACACACACACACACAAAGCACGCACACACAAACACACATAAAACATGCACAATAAACACACACACACACAAACACAATAAACACACAAACACACAGAAACACACACACACACATCAAAAACACAGCACTGCTGCCTCACAGTGCCAGGGACTCGGGTTCGGTTCCCGCTTTGGGTCACTGTCTGTGTGGAGTTTGCCCGTTCTCCCTGTGTCTGCGTGGGTTTCCTCCGGGTGCTCCGGTTTCCTCCCACAGTCTGAAAGACGTTCTGGTTAGGGTGCATTGGCCGTGCTTAATTGTCTCTCCGCGTCAGAGAGACAAGATCGGGTAAATGCATGGGGTTATGGAGATGGGGCCTGGGTGGGATTGTGGTCGGTGCAGACTCAATGGGCCAAATGGCCTCCTTCTGCACTGTAGGAGTCTAGGATTCTATGAAAACACACAGAAACAGATATTCTCACCCAGTAACACTCACACGCACACAGTAATAAACCCACACGGAAACATGTCCATGCACACACACACACACGTACACACACATGCATGCACACACACACACACACACAAACAGACACACACACACACACACACAAACAAACACACACACACATATTCCTATTTTACTTCACACAATCGATTTGCATCTTGAACATGCTGAATGATTGGGCTTCCACATCCCCCTGGAATAGAAAATTCCAAAGATTCACCACCCTCTGAGTGAAGAAATTCCTCCTCATCTCAGACTTCAAAGGTCTGCCCCTGATTCTGAGATTGTGTCCCCTGGTTCGAGTCTCACCAGCCAGGGGAAACATCCAATCTACATCCACCCTGTCACACCCTGTAAGAATTTTAAGTCTGTTTCAATGGGGTCGCCTCTCATTCTTCAAGGGTTCAAGGCCGACTTCCGGACTTGATGGCCATGGAAGGTGTGCTCATAACGGGGCCAAACAGCTGGATTATCAAACAGTAAATCCTGCCGGGATCATGTATCAGTAAACTCTGCCCGAAACCACTCTCAGTTATTACAATCTGGGACTTGTATCAGTAATCTCTGCCCGAAACCTCTCTCAGTTATTACAATCTGGGACTTGTATCAGTAATCTCTGCCCGAAACCTCTCTCAGTTATTACAATCTGGGCCTGGTATCAGAAATCTCTGCCCGCAACCTCTCTCAGTTATTACAATCTGGGCCTGGTATCAGTAAACTCTGCCCTAAACCTCTCTCAGTTATTACAATCTGGGCCTTGTATCAGTAATCTCTGCCCTAAACCTCTCTGTTATTACAATCTGGGCCTGGTATCATTAATCACTGCCCGAAACCTCTCTCAGTTATTACAATCTGGACCTTGTATCAGTAATCTCTGCCCTAAACCTCTCTCAGTTATTACAATCTGGGCCTGGTATCAGTAAACTCTGCCCGAAACCTCTCTCAGTTATTACAATCTGGGCCTTGTATCAGTAATCTCTGCCCGAAACCTCTCTCAGTTATTACAATCTGGGCCTGGTATCAGAAATCTCTGCCCTAAACCTCTCTGTTATTACAATCTGGGCCTGGTATCAGTAATCACTGCCCGAAACCTCTCTCAGTTATTACAATCTGGACCTTGTATCAGTAATCTCTGCCCGAAACCTCTCTCAGTTATTACAATCTGGGCCTGGTATCAGTAATCTCTGCCCTAAACCTCTCTCAGTTATTACAATCTGGGACTTGTATCAGTAAACGCTGTCCGAAACCTCTCTGTTATTACAATCTGGGCCTGGTATCAGTAAACTCTGCCCTAAACCTCCCTCAGTTATTACAATCTGGGTCTTGTATCAGTAAACTCTGCCCTAAACCTCCCTCAGTTATTACAATCTGGGCCTTGTATCAGTAATCGCTGCCCGAAACCTCTCTCAGTTATTACAATCTGGGCCTGGTATCAGTAATCTCTGCCCTAAACCTCCCTCAGTTATTACAATCTGGGCCTGGTATCAGTAATCTCTGCCTGATACCTCTCTCAGTTATTACAATCTGGGTCTTGTATCAGTAAATTCTGCCCTTCAGCTGATTGGAGAATATCATTGTGAATATTACTGAGTTTGGGATGTAATAATTTCCTGCCTTTGCCAATATGGCTATTTTTAACATAGTTTCTGGGATCCTCCAGTCTCCCCTCAGCAGCTTTCTGGGCAGTGAGAGGTGACACACCGTTCACTAGCAGAGGGAGTTTTTGGTCCTGTCGCTGTCAATGGGATTTCCCATTGAAGTCACCTCACGCTAGCAGGAAACCAGAGGCAGGGGAACGAGAGCAGAGAATTCCCCACGAGTGAACAGCCGGAGAATCCCGGACATTCGCTCCTTTCCCAGTTGTCACTGCACTCAACCCAGTCGCTGTTTATACGCTCAGTTGTCTCAGTGAATACTACATTACACCATGCTGCTGTGGACACTACAATCAACCCTTTTTGAGTTCTCACTGTATTAATACCATGTATGGATTGATATTTCATTGGACCATGTGCTGGGTTAGATGAATATTTATTGATTCTTGTGATGTGGGTGTCACTGGCTAGGTCAGCATTTATTGCCCATTCCTAGTTGCCCTGGAGAAGGTGGTGGTGAGCTGCCGTCTTGAACCCGCTGCTGTCTATGTGGTGTAGGTACACCCACAGTGCTGTTAGGGAGGGAACCTGCTTAAATTATCACTGCATTTAACCATGTCACTCTTTATAAAAAATAAACTAGACCATGTCTGGGTAATGAATGTGGAGCATGTCTCCATTTCTCTTTACCTCAGCACTGTATCTGTGTATATAACACTTTATACAGTTTCAATGTTATTTATTAGTGTCACAAGTAGGCTTACATTAACACTGCAATGAAGTTGCTGTGAAAATCCCCTAGTTGCCACACTCCAGCGCTGTTCGGCTTCACTGAGGGAGAATTTAGCACGGCCAATCCACCGAACAGCATGTCTTTCAGACTGTGGGAGGAAACCGGAGCACTCGGAGGAAACCCAGACACGGGGAGAACATGCAGACTCCACACAGACAGTGACGCAAGTCGGGAATCGAACCCGGGTCCCTGGCGCTGAGAGGCTGCAGTGCTAACCACTGTGCCACCCCTAGAAACTAGATACAGTTTCTCTTCTTAATGCATGGGGCCATCCCTCTGTATATACTACATTTGGTCTTTACTTAGTTATTGCTTCACTCAACTATGTCACTGTTTCCAATGCACTCAGTGAAGTCACAGTTATTAACGCACGCAGCCATGCCTCTATCTACACCACACCCGACAATTTCTAAGCTGTTGCTGCACTTCCCCAGGAATAGATTTGATCTGTTTCTCTGACATTCAGCATCATCGGAGATACTGCTGTGTTCGGCCTTCTTTCATTCATTACTCAACTCACCTGTGTCTCAGTTTTATTTTACACAAGTTCCTGTCTTTCTTATTCCTACATTCTACCCTGTTTCAGTTGTTACTGCACTGAAAAATCTCTCTGTTAGGTAGACAGAGAAAGAGAGTCAGCTGGATGGATAGACGAATATTCCTTTAAAGTTATATATTTGTGTGGGTCAGCTGGTGCCACCACTCTTGTTTGGAACGGTTTTTGTTTGGTCTTGTTACCAGCTATTGGGTGTTGTGTGAAATGTCCAATTGCTCCAGTATTGTGTGTGTAATATTGGTGTTGAAAGATTGGGTGAATTTCGCTCGAGTCTCTTGGAGATGAGCAGAAATTGAGGAAGGGAAATAAAGTTGAACATCGGTAAAGGGAAAGTGACCACAGTCCCAGATGACGATCTGCTGCTCTCCCCTTTGAGGGGGAGAACTCACTGGCGGTGATTTACCACACCTCAGGCCAGGGGAAAGGTTGAAAGGGTTGGGCTTTCATGACGTGTTGGAGACTTTGTGCATCTCAAACCAGCTGTCCAGCCAACTGAGTGAACCAACTTCCATATTGCCACATTTCAATGCATGTTGCACAACCTGGTCACAAACGATTGCATTGGAGACTACTCACTGATATTGGGATTGATCTGTGACAATTCTCACAGTCGCGTGTGTGTGTGTGTGTATGTTTCTGTCTGTGTGCATGTTAGTGGATATGTTTTTACAGACTCCCAGAGAGAGAGCGAGAGATGCAGAGACCAACAGATGACAGGGTCAAGGAGAGTGAGAGAAAGAGAGAGCCAGATTGAGAGACGCACTGAGAGACAATGTCTGTCCAAATCCTCTTGAAGCCACTTTGCATTTTCCTCACAACTCACATTCCCACCGAGCTTTGTGTCATCCGCAAACTTGGAAATATTACATTAGGTCCCCACATCCAAATCATTGATAAACATTGTGAACATCTGGGAACAAAGTCCAGATCCTTGTGGCACAGCCGGCCGACACAAGACGGAGAAATCATCTGGCCGGGAACACAACAGCGACATTTTTCAGGGAATCTCGGAGCCAGCTGTGTCTCAGTGGATCATAATCTGACCTCAGGATCATTCAATTGTGGCTTCAGTTACAGCATCAAATTCTCGGCCAGGCTGGAAAACAAATCATTCCTCAAATCCCCAAATAAAACGTTCTGGGATCTGAACTTCAAAATGCTGTAACTGATCATGGAGGAAAGAGTGGGGTCTAATAGACACTGAGAAGATAACTTGCATCTGAATCATAGAACGGTGACAGCACAGGAGGCCATTCAGCCCCATCAAGCCAGTGCGATACTCTGCAAGAGCAATGTCACTATTCCCACTCCTCCACCCTTTCCCCGTCACCCTGTAAATATTTCCCCTTCAGCTTCCCATTCAACTTCCCCTGGAAGTCCTTGATGGAATCCGCTTCCACCTCACCCTCAGACAGTACATTCCAGATACTGGACACTCACTACGTTAGAAACATTTCCTCATGTTGCCGCTGTCGCCATTTACCTGAATTCAGCATCCTCTGGTTTTCAACCTTTCCCCCAATGTGCCGATTATCTCAAGGCCGATCCTCTCAGTCCCGGGACGTCCCTGCAGGAGTTCCTCAGGGTGAGTGTCCGAGGCCCCAACCATCTTCAGCTGCTCCAACACTGACCTTCCCTCCATCACAAGGTCTGAAGTGGGGATGTTCGGTGATGATTGCACAATGTTCAGCACCATACGCAACTCCTCAGATACTGAAACAGAAAATAAGGACATACCAAACATGTCAGGCAGCATCTGTGGAGAGAGAAACAGATTCTGGGAGCAGGGGGACTGAGAGACACGCATATTGAGAAAAATATGCACACACACTAACACTCACACTCAGACAGCCTAAAACTAAACAGATATAGAATGGAGGAGGAATCCCTTCTCCCTCTGTAAATAGAGATTAACTCGATTTCTCTTCCAAAAAGACAGCACATCTGGATGGGCAGAAGAGTCTCCAATTCTACCCATGGTCCTTTTCTGATCTCCATTCTTCACATCTGCACACGTTGGCTTCAGCTCCAGTTTGTGAATGAAAGCAAACCCCTGTTCATTACAAATCCACTCAGCCTTTTCCCTCTGCTCTCTCCACACACAATCTACAAGACACAAACAGGAAAGATGGATTCCAGGAGAGAAAGGTCACACCTGATCCTCCTCTCAATGGATTCTCTGTCGCCAGAGAGAACATTCCAGCTCCTACAGAAAGTCACAACTGATTAATGTCAGGGACAGAATTGGAATGAATTAGACACAAGAGAGATGAAAGGTTTCTGCTCATCATAAAAAAGCTAAAGAGTCACTCAATATCATTAAGGGAGAGACCTCGCTGGTCTATCTTTGACCCAAGTCACACACTGACTCTGAATGTCCTCACAGCAACTTGGGAATGGACATTTCTAAAGTACTATTCATGGCTTTAGGGTTTCCAAAAGTGTTTCACCGACAATGGAGCGCTTTTGAAATATTGTCAGTGTTATTTAGGAAATAAGCATTGAGTTTAAAAATTGGCAAGCCATGTTGCAGCTTTATAGAACCATTGTTAGGCCGCACTTGGAATATAGTGTTCAATTCTGGTCGCCACACTACTAGAAGGGTGTGGAGGTTTTGGAGAGGGTACAGAAAAGATTTACCAGGATGTTGCCGGGTATAGAGGGCATTAGCTGTGAGGAGAGTTTGTAGAAACTTGGTTTGTTCTCACTGGAATGATGGAGGCAAGGGGGGTGACCTGATAGAAGTCTACAAGATTATGAGAGGCATGGACAGAGTGGATAGTCAGGAGCTATTTCCCAGGGTTGAAGAGTAAATTACTAGGGGGCACAGGTTTAAGGTGCGAGGGACAAGGTTTAAAGGAGATGTACGAGGCAAGTTTTTTACACAGAGGGTGGTGGGTGCCTGGAACTCGCTGCTGGGAGAGGTAGTGGAAGCAGATACAATAATGCGTTTTAAGGGGCGTCTGGAGAAATACAAGAATAGGATGGGAATAGAGGGATATGGTCCCTGGAAGGGGAGGGGGTTTTAGTTCACACATGGTTGGTGCAGGCTTGGAGGGCCGAAGGGCCTGTTCTTATGCTGTAATTTTCTTTATTCTAATTTCAGAGAGAGATATATACAGATACAGAGCCATAGAAAGACAGAAACAGGATGGGATTGTGCTGTACATGTTTCCGAGCTGACATTGAGACACACACGAGATGTACACCAATGATTTGGATGAGGGAACCAAAAATAATATTTCCAAGTTTGCTGATGCCATGAAACTTGTTGGGAATGTGAGGAGTGAGAAGGATGTTAAAATGTTTCACAGTGACTTCAGAAAATTGAGTGAATGGGTAAATGCGTGGCAGATGCTGTATAACGTGGACAAACGTGAATTTAACTACATCGGACAGAGAAGCAGAATGGCAGAGGGTTATTTAAATGGTGATAGATTGGGAAATGTTGATATACAAAGGGACCTGGGTGTCCTAGTACACCAGAGACTGAAAGCAAGCATGCAGCTACAGCAAACAGTTAGGAAGGCAAATGATATGTTGGCCTTCATTGCAAGAGAACTTGAGGAAAGGAGCAAGGATGTCTTACTGCAGCTGTACAGGCCCTCGGTGAGACCACACCTGGAATATTGTGTACAGTTTTTGTCTCTGTAACTATGAAATGCTGCACTTACCATAGAGGGAGAGCAGCGGAGGCACACCAGACTGATTCCTGGGATGGCCGGATTGTCGTATGAGGAGAGATTGAGTCGACTGGGCCTGTATTCACTGGAGTTCCGAAGAATGAGAGGGGATCGAATTGAAATGTATAAATTCTGACTGGGCTGGACTGACTGAATACAGGGATGTTGTTCCCTCCAGCTGAGGGGGTGGGGAGAGGGGGGGGGGGTTGGGCGGAGAGGCTGGAACAAGGGGTCACAGATGGTGAAACTTTGCAATATGTTTAATCTGTAGAAACCTATCCATCTCAGTCTGTGAACGATGACTGAGCCTCCACAGCCCTCTGGGATAGGGAATTCCAAAGATTTACCATCCTGGAAGCACACGGAATTCAGGAAAACTTGGCGAGATGGATCGGAAACTGGTTTAGTAATTGGACACAAAGGGTGTTGTTGGAAGGCTGTTTGAGTGGCTGGAGGCCGGTGTCCAGTGGTGCACCACAAGGCTCCGTGCTGGGGGGCTTATTATTGTTATACATAAATGAAACAGATGATAATGTGGGGGCAATGATAAGCAAGGTTCCAGATGACACCAAGATTGGTAGGATGGTTAATAGTGAAGAAGGTTGTAGGTTACAGGAAGATATCTCTGGGTTGGTCAGATAGGCAGAGCAGTGGCAGATGGTTTTTGACCCTGATAGGTGCGAGTTGATGCACTTTGGAAGCAGTAAAAAGGCAAGGGAGTATTTAATGAGTTGCAGGACACTGGGGAGCTCAGAGGAACATATGGATCTGGGGCAATTATTCACAGATCCCTGAAGGCAGCAGAGCAGGTGAATCAAGTGGTAAAGAAGGCAGATGAGACACTTGCTTTTATCAGTCATGGCGCACAGTAGAAGAGCAAAGAGTTAATGTTGGAGTTGTACAGAGTGTTGGTTAGGCCACAGCTGGAGTACTGTGTGCAGATCTGGTCACCACACCAGAGGAAGGATATGATAGCACTAGAGGGGGTACAGAGGAGGCTCAGCAGCAAGTTGCGTGGGATGGAGTATTTGAGCTATAAGGAGAGACTGGATAGGTTTGGATTGTTTTCATTAGAGCAGAGAAGGCTGATTGAGGTGTGTAAGATTATGAGGGGTATGGACAGGGTGAATAGGAAACAGCTGTTCCCCTTGGTTGAGGGGTCAATCATGAGGGGACATAGTTTTAGGGCAAAGGGCAGGAGATTCAGAGGAGAGTTGAGAAAAACGTTCACTCAGAGGGTGATGGGAATCAGGAAAGTACTGCCTGGGAAGGCAGTGGAGGTCGGAAACCTTACAACCTTTCAAAAGCATTTGGATGAGCACTTGAAACATCACAACATTCAAAGATATGGTACAAGAGATGGAAAATTGGATTAGCACAACTTTAGTGGTAGTTACTGTTGGTGCAGACTCAATGGGTCGAAGGGCCTTTTCTTCACTGTACCACTCTATGACTCTGAGGGAAGAAATTCCTCCTCACAGGAAGCAGAGAGTCGGAATAAATGGGTGCTTTTCTGGTTTGCAGATGGTAACTAGTGGCGTGCCGCAGGGATCGGTACTGGGGCCTCAACTATTTACCATTTATATAGACGATCTGGAGGAGGGGACTGAGTGTAGGGTAACAAGGTTTGCAGACGACACAAAGGTAAGTGGAGAAGTGAATCGTGTGGAGGGCGTAGAAGGTCTGCAGAGAGATTTGGACAGGCTGAGTGAGTGGGCGAGGATCTGGCAGATGGAGTATAACGTTGACAAATGCGAGGTTATTCACTTTGGAGGAAATAATAGCAAATCGGATTATTATCTAAATGGAAAAAAATTACAACATGCTGCTGTGCAAAGGGACCTGGGGGTCCTTGTACATGAGACGCAAAAACCCAGTCTGCAGGTGCAACAGGTGATCAAGAAGGCAAACGGGATGTTGGCCGATATCGCAAGGGGGATAGAATATAAAAGCAGAGATGTCTTGCTGCATCTGTACAGGGCATTGGTGAGGCCGCAGCTGGAATATTGTGTGCAGTATTGGTCCCCTTATTTGCGGAAGGATATATTGGCCTTGGAGGGAGTGCAGAGAAGGTTCACCAGGTTGATACCAGAGATGAGGGGTGTTGATTATGAGGAGAGACTGAGCAGATTGGGTTTGTACTCGTTGGAATTTAGAAGGCTGAGGGGGGATCTTATAGAGACCTATGAGATAATGAAGGGGCTGGATAGGTAGAGGTGGAGAGATTCTTTCCACTTAGAAAGGAAGCTAGAACTAGAGGGCACAGCCTCAAAATAAAGGGGGGTCAGTTTCGGACAGAGTTGAGGAGGAACTTCTTCTCTCAGAGGGTGGTGAATCTCTGGAATTCTCTGCCCACTGAAGTGGTGGAGGCTACCTCGTTGAATATGTTTAAATCACGGAGAGATGGATTCCTGATCGGTAAGGGAATTAGGGGTTATAGGGATCAGGTGGGTAAGTGGAACTGATCCACTTCAGATCAGCCATGATCTTATTGAATAGCGGGGCAGGCTCGAGGGGCTAGATGGCCTACTCCTGTTCCTATTTCTTATGTTTTTATCTCAGTCCTAAATGTCCTGCCCCCTTACTCTGCGACTATGCCATGGTTCTAGACACCCCCACCCCTCCCACCCCCCCCCCCCCCCCCCCCGCAGCCGGGGGAAACATCCTTCCTGTATCTACTCAGCTCATGTTTGGGGGTTGGGGAGAGAGTAGAACAAAGAGATCTCGGGGTACAGGTTCATAGCTTCTTAACAGTGGAGTCACAGGTGGACAGAGTGGTGAAGAAGGCATTCGGCATGCTTGGTTTCATTGGTCAGAACATTGAATACAGGAGTTGGGACGTCTTCTTGAAGTTGTACAAGACATTGTTAAGGCCATGCTTGGAATACTGTGTACAGTTCTGGTCACCCTATTTTAGAATGGATATTATTAAACGAGAAAGAGTGCAAAAAAGATTTACTAGGATGCTACCGGGACATGATGGTTTGGGTTTTAAGGAGAGGTTGCACAGACTGGGACTTTTTTCCCTGTAGCGTAGAAGACTGAGGGGTGATTTTATAGAGGTCTATAAAATAATGAGGGGCATAGATCAGCGAGATAGTCAATATCTTCTCCCAAAGGTAGGGGAGTCTAAAACTAGAGGGCATAGGTTTAAGGTGAGAGGGGAGAGATACAAAAGGGTCCAGAGGGCAATTCTTTTCACACAGAGGGTGGTGAGTGTCTGGAAGGAGCTGCCAGGGGCAGTAGTAGGGGTGGGTACAATTTTATGTTTTAAAAAGCATTTAGACAGTTACATGGGTAAGATTGGTATCGAGGGATATGGGCGAAACACAGGCAATTGTGATTAGCTTAATGGTAAAAACTGGGCGGCATGGACAAGTTGGGCCAAAGCGCGTTTCCATGCTGTAAACCTCTATGACTCGACCCTGCTGAGCCCTGTAAGAATTGTCCAAGTTTGAATGAGGTCACCTCTCATGCTTCTCAAGTGCAGAAAGTAAAAGTCAATTTTCTTTCCTCAGAGGACAATCCCTCCATCCCAGGAATTAATGCAGTGAAATGTCATTGAAGTCCCTCTCGGACAAGAATGTCTTTCCTTAGGTAAGAGGATAAAACTGTACACAACACTCCGTGTGTGGTCTCACCACTAATTCGGCCTCTCCCACATCCCCTTGAAGAGTCTACATCCTCCTCACAACTCACACTTCCACCTGCTTTCATGTCATCTGCAAACTCGGAAATATTACATTTGATCCCAAACGTCCAAATCAATGATATGGATTGTGAATAGCTGGGCTCCCGAGTACTGATCCTTGTGATAAGCCGCTGGTCACAGCCTGGCACCCTGAAAATGACCCATTTGTACCTAAGCTCTGTTTTCTGTCCGTTAACCATTTCTCAATTCATGCCAGTATTATCAGGGTAAATACGTTGCATCACGGGGATCGGGCCTGGGTGGGAATGTTGTTAGCGCAGGCTCGATGGGCTGTATGGCCTCCTTCTGCACTGTAGGGATTCTATGATTCTAATATGTACATACGTCAGTGAAGGTGGCAGGGCACTTTGACAGAGCAGTAAATGAAGTATATGGTATCCCAGCTTTTATTAATGGAGGAATTGAGGACAAGAGTAAGGAGGTCATATTGAACTTGTATAAGACACTCGTTAAGCCTCATCTGGAGACTGTGCCCAGTTCTGGGCACCGTACTTGAGGAGGGATGTGAAGACATTGGAGAGAGTGCAGAGGAGATTCACAAGAATGATTCCAGGGAATAAGATCCGTAGCTACGAGGGTAGATTGGAGAGGTTGGGACTGTTTTCCTTGGAGAAAAGAAGGGTGAGGTGAGACTTGAGAGAGAGATTCAAGATCCAAAGGGGTATCCACAGGTTAAAGAGTGAGAAACTCTTCCCTCTCAAGAGATGGTCATGAACTAGAGGGCACAGTTTCTAAATGATGGGGAAATGGATCAGAAGTGAAGTGAGAAAAAGCACTTCATCAAGAGTGTGTTTAGAATCTGGAACAATCTTCCTGAAAGCCTGTTCCAATATTCAATAAGATCCTGGCTGATCTGTGATCTCACTCTCTGTCTCTTAACCCCTTGGATGAAGAAAAATCTATCAACCCCAGGTTTAAAATAATAACAAGTGACTGAGCATCATTCGCCATTTGCAGAAGATTGTTTCAAACTAACTCCACACCACATCTGGCAATGTTTCCATTTCTACAATTCTAAAATTCTAAACTGAGGCTAACATTCAAATATTCCCAAATCCTGGAGTTCCCAGCCAGCAGAAAAACGTGTTCTTTATCAGCCTCTCTCTTTCCCTCATTATTTTCAATGTTTGATTAAATCAGCCCCCAACTTAAATTCCAGCGGTTAAGAATAATGTTTAATCTGCACTGTTCATCAAATGTTCCCAACACAAATACTGTAATGGGCTAAATACAGAGTAAAATTCCCTCTGCTCTGTCCAAGGAATGTTTCAGCACAGATTTTTATTTTGAAGTTTAGGGAAAACAGGAATCAAATTGCTCAGCATCCCAGTGTGGCCTCCTGTTTATTTCAATCAGCCCTTCACATTCAAACATGAAGTTGAAGCTTCGAATACTGTCTGTGGCAGCGTTTGTGGATTCAGTTGTTCTCCTGCTTTTTCACTTGTCTGAAGGATTTGAATTATAGACATTGTTTAATCATTCCTTTCTCTCAGCACATGGAACTTGTGAATCTTCAAGGCAGACAATCTCATGTAATTCACAACAAACTGCATCTTTATTCATCCGTCCATTTCCTATCTCTGAATGGATCACACACATTTCCAGAATGCAGGAAGCTCTCAATGGAAACTGCTTCCAATTATTCCCCAATACAATTGTTCGCACTTGACTGTAAACTACATTCCACTGACACTCCCAAAGCAGCCACAGAAAAGTGACTGGTTATTTTAAACACTGAACCTGAACTATTTGAGCTGATGATTGATCACATTGTACAGAAATGTTGACCCTGTTTTGATGAGAGTGATCAGATTAACATTGTAACATGAAGACAGCCTCCGTACTGAGATTAACCACATTTACAACAATTCCGCAATATCAGATCCATTGCTGTGTGTATTGTGCGAATTCAGCTGTGAAATATCTGGACATTTGGAGCTTCCACTGTTTCTGTCATTTCATCATTTATTAAAGTACGCTGTTCTATCCCTTTTAAATCTAAGTTGTGTCAAATTACATTTCCCTGCACTGAAACCTCTCCACCAGTATGTCCATGTACAAAATATGAATAACTCTTTGCAATCTGATGTTTCCAGCGATGCTGCTTACAATGCTGTCGAACGTTTTGTGTCATTGGCAAACCAGGATGTGTAGCATTCAGTCACATTAAATGGTCAATAAATATGTCAATACTGTGTATATATTTCACTGTGTGTGTGTGTCTGTGTGTGTGTCTGTGTGTGTGTCTGTGTGTGCGTGTGTCGGTGTGTGTGTGTCTGTGTGTGTGTCTGTGTGTGTGTGTGTCTGTGTGTGTCTGTGTGTGTGTGTCTCTGTGTGTGTGTGTGTCTCTGTGTGTGTGTGTGTGTGTCTGTGTGTGTGTGTCTGTGCGTTTGTGTGTCTCTGTGCCTGTGTGTGTGTGTGTGTCTGTGTGTGTGTGTGTCTGTGTGTGTGTGTCTGTGTGTGTGTGTCTGTGTGTGTGTGTGTCTGTGTGTGTGTCTGTCTGTGTGTGTGTCTGTCTGTGTGTCTGTGCGTGTATGTGTGTGTCTGTGTGTCTGTGTGTGTGTGTGTCTGTGTGTGTGTGTGTGTGTCTGTGTGTGTGTGTCTGTGTGTGTCTCTGTGTGTGTGTGTGTGTGTGAGTGTCAGCATGCATGTGTGTCAATGTATTTGAATCTCAAATATGTGCAGTTAGAGGCCATTTGACCCATCGAGCCTGCTCCCCCACTCAAACAGATCATGACAAACACACACACACAGACGCACACGCACTCACAGAGATACAGACACACACACACACACACACACTCAGAGACACACACACACTGACAAAGAGAGAGACACACAGACACTCACGGACACACACACACACAGACACAAACACACACTCACGGACACACACGCACACACGCAGAGAGACACAAACACACACTCACGGACACACACGCACACACGCAGAGAGACACAAACACACACTCACAGACACACATGCACAAAGACACAGAGAGAGACACACACACAGACACACATTCACTCACAGACACACGCAGAGAAACACAATCACACACACAGAAACACACATTGAAATAGACACTTGCACACACTTAGAAACTGTCTCTCTCTCTCTCTCACACACACACACACACACACACACACAAAGAAATACAAAAACATAAGCGCACCGACACTCTCATTCCTATTTCTGTTTTACTCCTCAATGCCCCAACTAAAAAGTACTGGGATCTGAACTTGAAATGCTGGAACTGATCATGGAGGAACGAGTGGGGCCTAATAGACACTGAGAAGTTAACTTGTGTGTGAATCATAGATTGGGGACAGCACAGGAGGCCATTCAGCCCGTCGAGCCTGGACCGACACACTGCAAGAGCAGTTTCACTATTCCCAATCCTCCACCCTCTCCCCGTAACCCTGTCAATATTTTCCCTTTAACTTCCCATTCAATTTCCTCTTGATGGAATCTTCTCCCACCTCTGACTCAGGCAGAACATGATGTGGAGATGCCGGCGTTGGACTGGGGTAAACACAGTAAGAAGTTTAACAACACCAGCTTAAAGTCCAACAGCTTTATTTGGTAGCAAAAGCCACACAAGCTTTCGGAGCTCCAAGCCCCTTCTTCAGGTGAGTGGGAATTCTGTTCACAAACAGGGCTTATAAAGACACAGACTCAATTTACATGAATAATGGTTGGAATGCGAATCCTTACAGCGAATCAAGGCAGAACATTCCAGATACCAGCAGTCACTACGTTAAAAACATTTCCTCATCACAGATTCATACAGTGCAGAAGAGACCCTTCGGCCCATCGAGTCTGCACCGACACGTGAGGACCACCTAACATACCGACCTCACCCCATTTACCAGCACTTGGCCCATAGCCCTGAATGTGATGATGTGCCAAGTGCTTATCCAGCTACTTTTTAAAGGATGTGAGGCAACTTGCCTCTGCCAACCTCCCAGGCAGCGCATTCCAGACTGGCACCACCCTGTGGGTAAAACAGATTTTCCTCACATCCCCCCCCCAAACCTCCTGCCCCTCACCTTGAACCTATGTCCCCTCGTGACTGACCCTTCAACTAAGGGGAACAGCTGCTCCCGATCCACACTCTTCATGTCTCTCATAATCTTGTCCACCTCAATCAGGTCGCCCCCCCCCCCCAGTCTTCTCTGCTCCAATGAATACAACACAAGCCTACTCAACATCTCATTTTTAATTTTGTTTTTCTTAGTGTCACAAGGAGGCTTGCATTAACACTGTGAAGTTACGGTGATAATTCCCCAGATGCCACACTCTGGTGTTCGGTTACACTGAGAGAAAATTTACCACGGCCAATGCACCCTAACCAGCACATCATTCACACTGTGGGAGGAAACCACAGCACCCAGAGGAAAGCCACGCAGACACGGAGAGAACGTGCAGACTTCACACAGACAGTGACCTGAGCCGGGAATCGAACCTGGGTCCCTGGCGCTGTGATGCAGCAGTGATAACAACTGTGCCACCGTGTGGCCCACAGCTCTCTTCATAGCTGAAACACTCCAGCTCAGATGCATCCTGGTGAATCTCCTCTGCATCCTGTCCAGTGCATTCACACCCTTCCTATAATGTGGCGACCAGAACCGCACACAGTACTCCAGCTGTGGCCTCACCAAAGTTTTATACAGCTCCAACATGTCTACCCTGCTTTTGTAATCTATGCCTCGACAGAAAAAGGCAAGTGTTCCGCATGCATTTTACACCGCTCCACTAACATGCAAATCAGCAAATGAGAAATATTTGGGATGGATGAGTCCTTGGCAGCATGGATTAGAAGTTTGGTAAGAGATAGGAAACAGAGGGGAGGTAGAGATGGGCATTTCTCAGACTGGAGACGAGTTGAAAGTGGTGTTCCCCAGGGATCAGTGTTGGGATCCTTGCTTTTTCTGATTTATATTAACAGCTTAGCGACGGCGGTTGAACGCACAATCTCCAAATTTGCAGATGATGCTGAGCTCGGGAGAAGAGTGAATTGTGAGGATGATACTGAGCGACTTCAGAGGGACATGGACAAGTTGGCCAAATGGGCAGACACCTGGGAGATGAATTTCAATGCAGCGAAATGGGAGGGAATGCATTTTGGTGGAAGAAACATGGGGAGACGATACAGACTCAATGGTACAACGTTGAGGGGACTACAGGAGCAGATGGGCCTTGGGTTTCAAGTGATTCATTCTCTGAAGGTGGCCAGGCAAGATGAAACAGTTGTTAAGAAGTCGGATAGGATCCTTGGGTTTATAAAGAGAGGCATAGAGTATAAAAGCAAGGAAGTGATGCTACAACTCTACAAATCATTGGACAGATCACATTCGGAGCACTGTGATCAGTTCTGGGCACCATATTTAAGGAAGGACGGTAAAGTCCTCGAGAGAGGCAGAGAGAGAGAGAGAGTGCAAAGGAGATTCACTCGAATGATTCCAGGAATGAGAAATTTTAGATCCAAGGAAAGATGAGAGAAATTGGCCTTATTCTCCTTGGAGCAGAGAAGATTAAGAAGTGACCTTATCGAGGTGTTCAGAATGATGAACAATGTTGACAGGGTGAAGAAGGATTGAATGGGGAGAGGCAGAAACCCTCAACACATTTCAAAACTACACTGATTTCCACTTGAAGGAATAACTTCTCTCCCCCAACACTATCCCGTCATTCTCGATAAGCCCATGCTGCCCGTGTTCTGTGATAAATTACACGCAAGTGAAAAGATTATTTTAAATAGTGGGGTTACATTTGCCACCCCCCAATCTGTAGGAACTGCTCCAGAGTCTATAGAATTTTGGAAGATGACCAGCAATGCATCCAATATTTCCAGCGCCGCTTCCTTTAATACTCTGGGATGTAGATTATCAGGCCCTGGGGATTTGTCAGCCTTTAACCCCATTCATTCCCCCAGCACCATTTTCTTACTAATACTGCTTTCCTTCAATTCAATTCCACACTCTCACTAAACCATTGGTTCCCTAACATTTCTGCCAGGTTATCTGTGCCTCTTTTGTGAAGACAGAACCA
Organism: Mustelus asterias; assembly: GCF_964213995.1. Taxonomy (NCBI): domain Eukaryota; kingdom Metazoa; phylum Chordata; class Chondrichthyes; order Carcharhiniformes; family Triakidae; genus Mustelus; species Mustelus asterias. Next base: position 107,326 of record NW_027590340.1, on the reverse strand, counting down.
AAGTATATGTTCAATTCTTCTGCCATTTCTTTGCTCCCCATTATAATTTCCCCGGAGAGATGGAGAGAGGCAGAGTCACTGACAGATAGGGGTGAGATAGTAATGCAGAGAGTAACAGTGAGATATTCAGGTGGGTAAGCAGCTAATAGTGGGGTACAACAAGGATCACTCCAAAGCCACAGATATTGCCTCATGTTGCCGTTGTCGCCATTTACCTTAAATCAGCATCCTCTGCTTTCCAAGCTTTCCCCCAATGTGCCGATTATCTCAAAGCCGATCCTCTCAGTCCCGGGACATCACTGCAGGAGTTCCTCAGGGTGAGTGTCCGAGGCCCCAACCATCTTCAGCTGCTCCATCACTGACCTTCCCTCCATAGGTGAGATGTTCGCTGATGATCGCAGCATTCACAACTCCTCAGACTGTGAAATAGTCAATGCCGGAATACTGAGCAGGACAGGCAGCATCTGTGTAAAGAGAAGCAGATTCTGGGACTGGGGGGACTGAGAGACAGGAAGATAGTGAAACACACACAAACTCACTGACAACAAACGCAGTGATGCACACACACACACACACAGATACACGCACAGTCTCACACACACACACACAGATACACGCACAGTCTCACACACACACACAGATAGAGAACAGTCCCACAGTCTCACTCACAAGATCCTAATCTCCCTGGCATTAAGGGGAAATTTATCACGGCCAATCAACCTAACGCGCGCATTTTGGAGTGTGGGAGGAAACCGGAGCACCAGTAGGAAACCCACGCAGACACGGGGAGAACGTGCAAACTCCACACAGACAGTGACCTGAGACCAGAATTGAACCCGGGTCAGTTGCACTGTGAGGCAGCAGAGCTAACCACTGTGACACCCATGTTGGCCTTCATTGCAAGAGGATTGGAGTAGAAGAGCAAGGATGTCTTACTGCAGCTGGACAGAGCCTCGGTGAGACCACACCTGGAGTCTTGTGTACAGTGTTCCTCTCCTTATCTGAGGAAGGGTCTACTTGCCACAGAGGGAGAGCAGTGAATGTTCACCAGACTGATTCCTGGGATGGCAGCATTGATGTCTGAGGGGAGATAGGGTCGGCTGGGCCTGTATTCACTGGAATGTAGAAGAGTGAGCGGGGATCTAAATGAAAGGTATAAAATTCTGACAGTGCTGGACAGGCTGGATACAGGGATATTGTTTCCTCCGGCTGGGGGTGTCTGGAACAAGGGGTCACAGTCTCAGGATACGGGGGGAGGCCATTTGGGACTGAGATGAGGGGAAACCTCTTCACTCAGAGGGTGGTGAACCTGTGGAATTCTCTCCCACAGAAAGCTGTGGAGACCAAGTCACTGAATATATTTAAGAAGGAAAGAGATAGAGTTCCAGACTCTAAAGGTGTCGAGGTGTATGGGGAGAGCGCTGGGGTATGGCATTGAGACAGAGGATCGGCCATGATAGCGTTGAATGGTGGGTCAGGCTCGAAGGGCTGAATGGCCTCCTCCTCCTCCTATTTTCTACGTTGATGTGACCGCCCCAAGTCTCTTTGGGCCTCCACTCTTTCCAGCCTTTCCCCATTCAGAAAGCAATCTGTTCTATCCTTTTTTAAAGTGGGTGACCACACAATTGTCTCCAATGAAATCCATCTTTCACTCTTTGAACCATTCAGTCAAGACATTTTACTTTCGGGCGGCACGATGGCTCAGTGGTTCGTACTGCTGCCTCACAGCGCCAGGGACCAGGGTTCAATTCCAGCCTTGGGTGACTGTGTGGAGTTTGCACATTCTCCCCGTGTCTGCGTGGGTTTCCTCTGGGTGCTCTGGTTACCTTCCACACTCGCAAGATATATAGATTAGATGGATTAGCAATGGGGTTATGGGGATAGGGCTGGGGTGAGGGCCTGGGTAAGATACTCTGTCATCAAGTCTGTGCAGACTCAATGAGCTGAATGGCCTCTTATGCAGTGGAATACCTCTTTGCCATTTGAAGCTTCTCGCTGTAAGACTTAAAATGCTGCCTATTTCTGTGAAATGTAGCAAACTTTCAGTCTCACCACCGGGCGACATGATGGCACAGTGGTTAGCACTGCTCCCCCACAGCACCAAGGACCCATGTTCAATTCCAGCCTCGGGTGACTGTCTGTGTGGAGTTTGTACGTTCTCCCAGTGTCTGCGTGGGTTTTCTCCGGGTGCTCTGGTTTCCTCCCACACTCCAAAGATGTGCGGGTTAGGTTAATTGGCCGTGCTCAATTGCCCCTTAGTGTTAGGGGGATTCAGGCCCGGGTGGTATTGTTGTCGGAGGCAGGCTTGATGGACCAAAGGACCTCCTTCTGCACTTTAGGGATTCTATGATGAACGGCATGGTGGCACAGTGGTTAGCACAGCGCCAGGGACCCAGGTTCAATTCCAGCCTCAGCTCGCTGTCAGTGTAGAGTTCTCCCAGTGTCTGCGTGGGTTTCCTCCGGGTGCTCCAGTTTCCTCCCACAGTCCAAACATGTGCGGGTTAGAACATAGAACATAGAACATTACAGCGCAGAACAGGCCCTTCGGCCCACGATGTTGCACCGACCAGTTAAAAAAAAAACTGTGACCCTCCAACCTAAACCAATTTCTTTTCGTCCATGAACCTATCTACGGATCTCTTAAACGCCCCCAAACTAGGCGCATTTACTACTGATGCTGGCAGGGCATTCCAATCCCTCACCACCCTCTGGGTAAAGAACCTACCCCTGACATCGGTTCTATAACTACCCCCCCTCAATTTAAAGCCATGCCCCCTCGTGCTGGATTTCTCCATCAGAGGAAAAAGGCTATCACTATCCACCCTATCTAAACCTCTAATCATCTTATATGTTTCAATAAGATCCCCTCTTAGCCGCCGCCTTTCCAGCGAAAACAATCCCAAATCCCTCAGCCTCTCCTCATAGGATCTCCCCTCCATACCAGGCAACATCCTGGTAAACCTCCTCTGCACCCTCTCCAAAGCCTCCACATCCTTCCTGTAATGTGGGGACCAGAACTGCACACAGTACTCCAAGTGCGGCCGCACCAGAGTTGTGTACAGTTGCAACATAACGCTACGACTCCTAAATTCAATCCCCCTACCAATAAACGCCAAGACACCATATGCCTTCTTAACAACCTTATCTACTTGATTCCCAACTTTCAGGGATCTATGCACACATACACCTAGATCCCTCTGCTCCTCCACACTATTCAAAGTCCTCCCGTTAGCCCTATACTCAACACATCTGTTATTCCTACCAAAGTGAATTACCTCACACTTCTCCGCATTAAACTCCATCCGCCACCTCTCGGCCCAACTTTGCAACCTGTCTAAGTCTTCCTGCAAACTACGACACCCTTCCTCACTGTCTACCACACCACCGACTTTGGTGTCATCAGCAAATTTGCTAATCCACCCAACTATACCCTCATCCAGATCATTAATAAATATTACAAACAGCAGTGGCCCCAAAACAGATCCCTGAGGTACACCACTTGTAACCGGTTAGGTGGATTGGCCATGATAAATTGACCTTAGTGTCAGGGGATTAACAGGGTAACTGTATGGGGTTACGGGAATCGGGCCTGGGTGAGATTGTGGTCGATGCAGACTCGATGGGCCGAATGGTCTGCCCTTCAGGGATTCTATGATTCTAGGATCTCAAATCATTGATAAATACGATGAAACTGAGACAGACACGGGGGCTTTGCAGCAGCAGGCAGAATGGGAATCATTGCATCCTGCACCGAGTTTTATTACACAACCAATTTCAGAAAATTCACAACTCTAATTCACAACAGCAAAGTGTGGGATTGCAAACTTGGAATTATTTGCACAGGACTAAAGTTTAAAAGCTAAACACTGACATTCAGAAACAGGAGATGGCCTCACATCTTCAATTCTGTGATTGTCCCCCATCTCCTGCTGTGAATATTACAATATCTCTGCCCCCTTCATGCGTCTGCAGACTTTGAAAGTTACTCAGACACCGGTGAAACTAGTCTTTATCTCGAGGCATTTCCTGTGAAATATGCACCTTCTGCAACGAGACACAATCTAATTGACGCTTTCTGATACAATCTGAATCTCCTTTCAAACAACCTCCCAACCCCACTGTGCAGGAATGTCACCTTTTGTCACATTCCCCAACACAATTGTTGACACTTTATCAGGCGGGAAAAGTAGATTCAACTGACAGATTCTGAGCACCAGGTTGAATCTTTAAGATGTAAAAATGAACTGAAAGCCCAGGTCTCTCTGTTCCTGCATCCATTTTAACATTGACCCATTGATTTTAAATTGCTTCTCCTGTATAAAAATATCATCTATCAACCTCAGATTTAAACATTAATAAGCGACTGAGCATCAACTACGAATTATAGAAGGCAGTTCCAAACTAATATCACAGCTGGTGTGGCAAAGTGTTTCTGAATTCCACTCCGACAAGTCTAAAATCCTCAACATTGTTTGAAATCCAATGTCCCCAAGTCCTGGACTCCCTAACCAGCAGGAAAAGTTGTTCTTTATCAGTCCTCTCCATTCCCCTTATTATCTTGAAGTGTTTGATCCAATCATCCCGTAGCCTAAATTCCAGCCTTACAGAGTAACACTTCAACTACACTTTTCAACCAACAATCCCAAACCAAATACAGAACAGGGTTCATAGAATCCTGTAGTGCAGGAGGCCATTCGGCCCATCGAGTCTGCACTGACCACAATCCCACCCAGGCCCCATCCCTATAATCCCATACATTTACCTCAGCTAATCCTCCTGACACTAAGGGACAATTTAGCTTGGCCAATCCACCTAACCTGTACACCTGATAGAAGTCTGCCAGATTATGAGGGGCATGGACAGAGTGGATAGTCAGAAGATTTTTCCCAGGGTGGAAGAGTTATTACTCGGGGGCAGAGGTTTAAGGTGCGAGGGGCAAGGTTTAAAGGAGATGTGAGAGGAAAGTTTTCTTACACAGAGTGTGGTGGGTGCCTGGAACTCGCGGCCGGGGGAGGGAGTGGAAACGGATACGATAGTAACTTTTCAAGGGCGTCTTGACAAAGACATGAATAAGATGGGAATGGAGGGATATGGTCCCCGGAAGGGTAGGGGGTTTAGTTCAGTCAGGCAGCATGGTCGGTGCAGGCTTGGAGAGCCGAAAGACCTGTTCCCGTGCTGTAATTTTCTTTGTTCTATCTTTGGAGTGTGGGATGAAACCGGAGCACCCGGAGGAAACCCACACAAACACGGGAAGGACGTTCAAACTCCAGTCAGAAAGTGACCCATGCTTGGAATCGAAGGCGGGTCCCTGGCACTGCGAGGAAGCAGTGCTAACCCCTGCATCACTGTGCCACCCCCATATTGAAAACATGGGTTCAAATTCAAGACAGCCGCAAATTCACTTTGAGAAAAGTTCCCTCTGCTGTGTCAAAGGAATTTTTAATTGAGGATTTTTAGTTCTGGGAAAACTGAACTCACATTGAACAGCATCCCAGTGTGGGATTTAAACTCTCGTTTCTTTCAGTCATGGGGAGAGAGATGGAGCGAGAGGGAGAGATACAGATACAGAGGCAGAGAGACACAGAAACAGGATGGGATAGTGCTGTACATGTTTCAGAGCTGATACTGAGACACACACGACATGTACGATCGCAGACCAGAGTGAATTATTCTCTGTTACCTGCAGTGTCCTGGACATGGACAGAAGCTGACACTCAGACACACACAACAACAACTTGCATTTATATAGTACCTTGGACAGTATTATCCCAAGATACTTCACAGGAGCCTTAATGTGAGAAATTTGACCCCGAGTCACAGGAGAGTTTAGGGTCACATGTCCCAAAGGTTTGGCCAGATGGTTTTTATGGACTATTTTAATTGGAGGAAAAGGAGGTGTTAAAATGGAGAAAACCAATCTGGTTCACTAATGTCCTTTATGGAAGGAAATCTGCCGTCCTTACCTGGTCGGGCCTACATGTGACTCCAGCCTCACAGCAATGTCATTGACTCTTAGATGCTGTTTGAAATGGCCTAGCAAGCCACTCAGTTCATGAGCAATTAGGGACGAGGAGTAAACGCTGGCAGAACCAGCCAGGCCCACATCCCATGGATGTATTTGAGTTAAACGTTCAGGGAAGGAATTCCAGAGTTGGAGCCCACGCAGATGAAGACACAGCTCCCAATGGGGAAACGATTCAAATTGTGGATGGTCACGGAGTCAGAATGAAAGGAAAACAGATATGGGAGGATGGTGGGACTGGAGGAGGTGGATAACCAGCAAGAAACATTTCTCTCTCTCTCTGTGCTATCAGTTTCCATTATTCTCCTGACAACTTGGATCAAATTGTCCCTGACACTCCAAAATTCCCGGGAATACAGCCCTCGTTTGTGTCTCCATAGCTGCGTATCTGTCACATTTAAAATACTGACGTTACTTTGGTGAAGAGACAACTCTGTCAGAAATATCTCAGTGCTGCGTTCACACAAAATGGCCACTGGGAAGAAAGGCCAAATGGCTGCCTGATATTTGCGGATATTTTTCAGAGATATCCCAGAAAGGGAGAGATGGACAGAAGACACAGACACAGAGAGTGAGAAAAAGAGAGAGACACAGATTGATGGAGGTATAAAAGGTTTCCCTTTACCTGCACACAATTTAACTTGTTCCCAGTTGGTTTATGGATTCTCTCCTCAACTTATTGTCCAAAGTGCATCACTTCACATTTCTCAGTGTTGAAGTTAACTGTCTGTCCGTTTCATTTCAATCTCCTCTGCACCTGCTCTCGAACACAAATAATTGTCTGGTAGAAAGTGAGAAGGAGCCTCGATAGAGTGGTTGGGAAGGATTGAATGGAGAGAGGCAGAAACCCTCAACACATTTCAAAACTACACTGATTTCCACTTGAAGGAATAACTTCTCCACCCGAACACTATCCCATCATTCTCGATAAGTCCATGCTGCCCGTGTTCTGTGATAAATTACACGCAAGTGAAAAGATTATTTTAAATAGTGGGGTTACATTTGCCACCCCCCAATCTGTAGGAACTGCTCCAGAGTCTATAGAATTTTGGAAGATGACCAGCAGTGCATCCAATATTTCTAGCGCCGCTTGCTTTAATACTCTGGGATGTAGATTATCAGGCCCTGGGGATTTGTCAGCCTTTAACCCCATTCATTCCCCCAGCACCATTTTCTTACTAATACTGATTTCCTTCAATTCAATTCCAGACTCTCACTAAACCATTGGTTCCCTAACATTTCTGCCAGGTTATCTGTGCCTCTTTTGTGAAGACAGAACCAAAGTATATGTTCAATTCTTCTGCCATTTCCTTGCTCCCCATTATAATTTCCCCGGAGAGATGGAGAGAGGCAGAGTCACTGAGAGATAGGGATGAGATAGTAATGCAGAGAGTAACAGTGAGATATTCAGGTTGGCAAACAGCTAATAGTGGGGTACAACAAGGATCACTCCAAAGCCACAGATATTGCCTCATGTTGCCGCTGTCGCCATTTACCTTAAATCAGCATCCTCTGCTTTCCAAGCTTTCCCCCAATGTGCCGATTATCTCAAAGCCGATCCTCTCAGTCCCGGGACATCACTGCAGAAGTTCCTCAGGGTGAGTGTCCGAGGCCCCAACCATCTTCAGCTGCTCCATCACTGACCTTCCCTCCATAGGTGAGATGTTCGCTGATGATCGCAGCATTCACAACTCCTCAGATTGTGAAATAGTCAATGCCGGAATACTGAGCAGGACAGGCAGCATCTGTGTAAAGAGAAGCAGATTCTGGGACTGGGGGACTGAGAGACAGGAAGATAGTGAAACACACACAAACTCACTGACAACAAACGCAGTGATGCACACACACACACACACAGATACACGCACAGTCTCTCACACACACACACACAGATACACGCACAGTCTCACACACACACACACGTAGATACACGCACAGTCTCACACACACACACAGATAGAGAACAGTCCCACAGTCTCACTCACAAGATCCGAATCTCCCTGGCATTAAGGGGCAATTTATCACGGCCAATCAACCTAATGCGCGCATTTTGGAGTGTGGGAGGAAACCGGAGCACCAGTAGGAAACCCACGCAGACACGGGGAGAATGTGCAAACTCCACACAGACAGTGACCTGAGACCAAAATTGAACCCAGGTCCGTTGCACTGTGAGGCAGCAGAGCTAACCACTGTGACACCCATGTTGGCCTTCATTGCAAGAGGATTGGAGTAGAAGAGCAAGGATGTCTTACTGCAGCTGGACAGAGCCTCGGTGAGACCACACCTGGAGTCTTGTGTACAGTGTTCCTCTCCTTATCTGAGGAAGGATGTACTTGCCACAGAGGGAGAGCAGTGAATGTTCACCAGACTGATTCCTGGGATGGCAGCATTGATGTCTGAGGGGAGATTGGGTCGGCTGGGCCTATATTCACTGGAATGTAGAAGAGTGAGAGAGGATCTAATTGAAAGGTATAGAATTCTGACAGTGCTGGACAGGCTGGATACAGGGATACTGTTTCCTCCGGCTGGGGGTGTCTGGAACAAGGGGTCACAGTCTCAGGATACGGGGGGAGGCCATTTGGGACTGAGATGAGGGGAAACCTCTTCACTCAGAGGGTGGTGAACCTGTGGAATTCTCTCCCACAGAAAGCTGTGGAGACCAAGTCACTGAATATATTTAAGAAGGAAAGAGATAGAGTTCCAGACTCTAAAGGTGTCGAGGTGTATGGGGAGAGCGCTGGGGTATGGCATTGAGACAGAGGATCGGCCATGATAGCGTTGAATGGTGGGTCAGGCTCGAAGGGCTGAATGGCCTCCTCCTCCTCCTATTTTCTACGTTGATGTGACCGCCCCAAGTCTCTTTGGGCCTCCACTCTTTCCAGCCTTTCCCCATTCATAAAGCAATCTGTTCTATCCTTTTTAAAGTGGGTGACCACACAATTGTCTCCAATGAAATCCATCTTTCTCTCTTTGATCCATTCAGTTAAGACATTTTACTTTCGGGCGGCATGGTGGCTCAGTGGTTCGTACTGCTGCCTCACAGCGCCAGGGACCCGGGTTCAATTCCAGCCTTGGGTGACTGTGTGGAGTTTGCACATTCTCCCCGTGTCTGCGTGGGTTTCCTCCGGGTGCTCTGGTTACCTTCCACACTCGCAAGATATATAGGTTAGATGGATTAGCAATGGGGTTATGGGGATAGGGCTGGGGTGAGGGCCTGGGTAAGATACTCTGTCATCAAGTCTGTGCAGACTCAATGAGCTGAATGGCCTCTTATGCAGCGGAATACCTCTTTGCCATTTGAAGCTTCTCGCTGTAAGACTTAAAATGCTGCCTATTTCTGTGAAATGTAGCAAACTTTCAGTCTCATCACCGGGCGACATGATGGCACAGTGGTTAGCACTGCTCCCCCACAGCACCAAGGACCCACGTTCAATTCCAGCCTCGGGTGACTGTCTGTGTGGAGTTTGTACATTCTCCCCGTGTCTGCGTGGGTTTCCTCCGGGTGCTCTGGTTTCCTCCCACACTCCAAAGATGTGCGGGTTAGGTTAACTGGCCGTGCTCAATTGCCCCTTAGTGTTAGGGAGATTCAGGCCCGGGTGGTATTGTTGTCGGGGGCAGGCTTGATGGACCAAAGGACCTCCTTCTGCACTTTAGGGATTCTATGATGAACGGCATGGTGGCACAGTGGTTAGCACAGCACCAAGAACCCAGGTTCAATTCCAGCCTCAGCTCGCTGTCAGTGTAGAGTTCTCCCAGTGTCTGCGTGGGGTTTCCTCCGGGTGCTCCAGTTTCCTCCCACAGTCCAAACATGTGCGGGTTAGGTGGATTGGCCATGATAAATTGACCTTAGTGTCAGGGGATGAACAGGGTAAATATATGGGGTTACGGGAATCGGGCCTGGGTGGGATTGTGGTCGATGCAGACTCGATGGGCCGAATGGTCTGCCCTTTAGGGATTCTATGATTCTAGGATCTCAAATCATTGATAAATACGATGAAACTGAGACAGACACGGGGACTTTGCAGCAGCAGGCAGAATGGGAATCATTGCATCCTGCACGGAGATTTATGACACAACCAATTTCAGAAAATTCACAACTCTAATTCACAACAGCAAAGTGTGGGATTGCAAACTTGGAATTATTAGCACAGGAATAAAGTTTAAAAGCTAAACACTGACATTCGGAAACAGGAGATGGCCTCACATCTTCAATTCTGTGATTGTCCCCCATCTCCTGCTCTGAATATTACAATATCTCTGCCCCCTTCATGCGTCTGCAGACTTTGAAAGTTACTCAGACACCGGTGAAACTAGTCTTTATCTCGAGGCGTTTCCTGTGAAATATGCACCTTCTGCAACGAGACACAATCTAATTGACGCTTTCTGATACAATCTGAATCTCCTTTCAAACAACCTCCCAACCCCACTGTGCAGGAATGTCACCTTTTGTCACATTCCCCAACACAATTGTTGACAATTTATCAGGCGGGAAAAGTAGATTCAACTGACAGATTCTGAGCACCAGGTTGAATCTTTAAGATGTAAAAATGAACTGAAATCCCAGGTCTCTCTGTTCCTGCAACTATTTTAACATTGACCCATTGATTTTAAATTGCTTCTCCTGTATAAAAATATCATCTATCAACCTCAGATTTAAACATTAATAAGCGACTGAGCATCAACTGCGAATTAAAGAAGGTAGTTCCAAACTAATATCACAGCTGGTGTGGCAAAGTGTTTCTGAATTCCACTCCTACAAGTCTAAAATCCTCAACATTGTTTGAAATCCAATGTCCCCAAGTCCTGGACTCCCCAACCAGCAGGAAAAGTTGTTCTTTATCAGTCCTCTCCATTCCCCTTATTATCTTGAAGTGTTTGATCCAATCATCCCGTAGCCTAAATTCCAGCATTACAGAGTAACACTTCAACTACACTTTTCAACAAACAATCCCAAACCAAATACAGTGCAGGAGGCCATTCGGCCCATCGAGTCTGTACTGACCACAATCCCACCCAGGCCCCATCCCTATAATCCCATACATTTACCTCAGCTAATCCTTCTGACACTAAGGGACAATTTAGCTTGGCCAATCCAGCTAACCTGTACACCTGATAGAAGTCTGCCAGATTATGAGGGGCATGAAGAGAGTGGATAGTCAGAAGCTTTTTCCCAGGGTGGAAGAGTATTTACTCGGGGGCAGAGGTTTAAGGTGCGAGGGGCAAGGTTTAAAGGAGATGTGGGAGGAAAGTTTTTTTACACAGAGTGTGGTGGGTGCCTGGAACTCGTTGCCGGGGGAGGGAGTGGAAACGGATACGATAGTGAGTTTTCAAGGGCGTCTTGACAAAGACATGAATAAGATGGGAATGGAGGGATATGGTCCCCGGAAGGGTAGGGGGTTTTAGTTCAGTCAGGCAGCATGTTCGGTGCAGGGTTGGAGAGCCGAAAGACCTGTTCCCGTGCTGTAATTTTCGTGGGGTTACATTTGCCACCCCCCAATCTGTAGGAACTGCTCCAGAGTCTATAGAATTTTGGAAGATGACCAGCAAAGCATCCGACATTTCCAGCGCCGCTTCCTTTAATACTCTGGGATGTACATTATCAGGCCCTGGGGATTTGTCAGCCTTTAACCCCATTCATTCCCCCAGCACCATTTTCTTACTAATACTGATTTCCTTCAATTCAATTCCACACTCTCACTAAACCATTGGTTCCCTAACATTTCTGCCAGGTTATCTGTGCCTCTTTTGTGAAGACAGAACCAAAGTATATGTTCAATTCTGCTGCTATTTCTTTGCTCCCCATTATAATTTCCCCGGAGAGATGGAGAGAGGCAGAGTCACTGAGAGATAGGGATGAGATCGTAATGCAGAGAGTAACAGTGAGATATTCAGGTTGGCAAGCAGCTAATAGTGGGGTACAACAAGGATCACTCCAAAGCCACAGATATTGCCTCATGTTGCCGCTGTCGCCATTTACCTTAAATCAGCATCCTCTGCTTTCCAAGCGTTCCCCCAATGTGCCGATTATCTCAAAGCCGATCCTCTCAGTCCCGGGACATCACTGCAGGAGTTCCTCAGGGTGAGTGTCCGAGGCCCCAACCATCTTCAGCTACTCCATCACTGACCTTCCCTCCATAGGTGAGATGTTCGCTGATGATCGCAGCATTCACAACTCCTCAGATTGTGAAATAGTCAATGCCGGAATACTGAGCAGGACAGGCAGCATCTGTGTAAAGAGAAGCAGATTCTGGGACTGGGGGGACTGAGAGACAGGAAGATAGTGAAACACACACAAACGCACTGATGCACACACATAGATACACGCACAGCCTCACACACACACACAGATAGAGAACAGTCCCACAGTCTCACTCACAATATCCGAATCTCCCTGGCATTAAGGGGCAATTTATCACGGCCAATCAACCTAACGCGCGCATCTTTGGTGTGTGGGAGGAAACCGGAGCACCCGGAGGAAACCCACGCAGACACGGGGAGAACGTGCAAACTCCACACAGACAGTGACCCGAGACCAGAATTGAACCCGGGTCCGTTGCACTGTGAGGCAGCAGAGCTAACCACTGTGACACCCATGTTGGCCTTCATTGCAAGAGGATTGGAGTAGAAGAGCAAGGATGTCTTACTGCAGCTGGACAGAGCCTCGGTGAGACCACACCTGGAGTCTTGTGTACAGTGTATGTGTGTGAGAGAGTGCGTAAGAGCTAGGTACAGCACGGGGTTAGATACAGATACAGCTCCCTCTATCCGGTCCCGAATCAAACAGTCCCAGGACAGGGACAGCACGGGGTTAGATACAGAGTAAAGCTCCCACTATACTGTCCCCCATCAAACACACCCAGGACAGATACACACAGGGTTAGATGCAGAGTAAAACTCCCTCTGCAACGACCCCATCAAACACTCCCAGGACAGGTACAGCACGGGGTTAGGTACAGAGCAAAGCTCCCTCGACACTGTCCCCATCAAACATACCCTGAACAGGTACAGCACGGGGTTAGATACAGAGTAAAGCTCCCTCTCCACTGTCCCCATCAAACACTCCCAGGACAGGTACAGCACGGGATTAGATACAGAGTAAAGCTCCCTCTACACTGTCACTATCAAACACTCCCAGGACAGGTGCAGCACGGGGTTAGATACAGAGTAAAGCTCCCTCTACACTGTCCACATCAAACACTCCCAGGAGAGATGCAGCACGGGGTTAGATATAGGGTAAAGCTCCCTCTACACTGTCCCCATCAAACACTCCCAGGACAGGTACAGCACGGGGTTAGATACAGAGTAAAGCTCCCTCTACACTGTCCCCATCAAACACTCTCAGGACAGGTACAGCACGGGGTTAGATACAGAGTAAAGCTCCCTCTGCACTGTCCCCATCAAACACTCCCAGGACAGGTACAGCACAGGGTTAGATGCAGAGTAAACCTCCCTCTGCACTGTCCCCATTAAACACTCCCAGGACAGGTACAGCACGGGGTTAGATACAGAGTAAAGCTCCCCCTACACTGTCCCCATCAAACACTCCCAGGACTGGTACAGCACGGGGTTAGATACAGAGTAAAGCTAACTCTGCACTGTCCCCATCAAACAATCCCAGGACAGGTACAGCACGGGGTTAGATACAGAGCAAAGCTCCCTCTACACTGTCCCCATCAAACACTCCCAGGACAGGTACAGCATGGGGTTAGATACAGAGTAAAGCTCCCTCTACACTGTCCCCATCAAACACTCCCTCCACAGGTACAGCACGGGGTTAGATACAACGTAATGTTCCATCTACACTGTCCCCATCAATCACTCCCAGGACAAGGACAGCATGGGCTAGGTACAGGGTAAAGTTCCCTCTACACTGTCCGCACCACACACTCCCGGGACAGGTACAGCACGGGGTTAGATGAAAAGTAAAGTTCCCTCTCCACTGTCCCCATCAAACACTCCCAGGACAGGTACAGCACAGGGTTAAATACAGAGTAAAGTTCCCTCTACACTGTCCCCATCAAATACTCTCAGGACAGGTACAGCACAGGGTGAGATACAGAGTAATGCTCCCTCTGCACTGTCCGCATCACACACTCCCAGGACAGGTACAGTACGGGGTTAGATACAGAGTAAAGTTCCCTCTACACTGTCCCCATCAAACAATCTCAGGACAGGTACAGCACAGGGTGAGATACAGAGTAAAGCTCCCTCTACACTGTCCCCATCAAACACTCCCAGGACAGGTACAGCACAGGGTTAGATACAGAGTAAAGCTCCCTCTGCACTGTCCCCATCAAACACTCCCAGGACAGGTGCAGCACGGGGTTAGATACAGAGTAAAGCTCCCTCTGCACTGTCCCCATCAAACACTCCCAGGACAGGTGCAGCACGGGGTTAGATACAGAGTAAAGCTCCCTCTGCACTGTCCCCATCAAACACTCCCTCCACAGGTACAGCACGGGGTTAGATACAAAGTAAAGTTCCATCTGCACTGTCCCCATCAAACACTCCCAGGACACGGACAGCATGGGCGAGGTACAGGGTAAAGTTCCCTCTACACTCTCCGCATCACACACTCCCAGGACAGGTACAGCACGGGGTTAGATGCAAAGTAAAGTTCCCTCTCCACTGTCCCCATCAAACACTCCCAGGACAGGTACAGCACGGGGTTAGATACAGAGTAAAGCTCCCTCTACACTGTCCCCATCAAACACTCCCAGGACAGGTACAGCACGGGATTAGATACAGAGTAAAGCTCCCTCTACACTGTCCACATCAAACACTCCCTGGACAGGTACAGCACAGGGTGAGATACAGAGTAATGCTCCCTCTGCACTGTCCGCATCAAACAGTCCCAGGACAGGTACAGCACAGGGTGAGATACAGAATAAAGCTCCCTCTGCACTGTCCGCATCACACACTCCCTGGACAGGTACAGTACGGGGTTAGATGCAAAATAAAGTTCCCTCTGCACTGTCCCCATCAAACACTCCCAGGACAGGTACAGCACAGGGTGAGATACAGAGTAAACCTCCCTCTGCACTGTCCCCATCAAATACTCCCAGTACAGGTACAGCACGCGGTTAGATACAGAGCAAAGCTCCCTCTACACTGTCCCCATCAAACACTCCCAGGACAGGTACAGCATGGGGTTAGATACAGAGCAAAGCTCCCTCTACACTGTCCCCATCAAACACTCGCAGGACAGGTACAGCACGGAGTTAGATACAGAGTAAAGCTCCCTCGACACTGTCCCCATCAAACACTCCCAGGACAGGTACAGCACGGGGTTAGATACAGAGTAAAGTTCCATCTACACTGTCCCCATCAAACACTCCCAGGACAAGGACAGCATGGGCTAGGTACAGGGTAAAGTTCCCTCTACACTGTCCGAATCACACACTCCCAGGACAGGTACAGCACGGGGTTAGATGCAAAGTAAAGTTCCCTCTACACTGTCGCCATCAAACACTCCCAGGACAGGTACAGCACAGGGTTCGATACAGAGTAAAGCTCCCTCTACACTGTCCCCATCAAACACTCCCAGGACAGGTACAGCACGGGGTTAGATACAGAGTAAAGTTCCCTCTGCACTGTCCCCTTCAAACACTCCCAGGACAGGTACAGAACAGGGTTAGATACAGAGTAAAGCTCCCTCTGCACTGTCCCCATCAAACACTCCCAAGACAGGTACAGCACGGGGTTAGATACAGAGTAAAGCTCCCTCTACACTGTCCCCATCAAACACTCCCAGGACAGGTACAGCACAGGGTTAGATACAGAGTAAAGCTCCCTCTGCACTGTCCCCATCAAACACTCCCAAGACAGGTACAGCACGGGGTTAGATACAGAGTAAAGCTCCCTCTACACTGTCCCCATCAAACACTCCCAGGACAGGTACAGCACGGGGTCAGATACAGAGTAAAGCTCCCGCTACACTGTCCCCATCAAACACTCCCTCCACAGGTACAGCACGGGGTTAGATACAGAGTAAAGTTCCATCTACACTGTCCCCATCAATCACTCCCAGGACACGGACAGCATGGACGAGGTACAGGGTAAAGTTCCCTCTACACTGTCCGCATCACACACTCCCAGGACAGGTACTTTCGGGTTTAGATGCAAAGTAAAGTTCCCTCTACACTGTCCCCATCAAACACTCCCAGGACTGGTACAGCACAGGGTTCGATACAGAGTAAAGCTCCCTCTACACTGTCCCCATCAAACACTCCCAGGACAGGTACAGCACGGTGTTAGATACAGAGTAAAGCTCCCTCGACACTGTCCCCATCAAACACACACAGGACAGATAGAGCATGGGGTTAGATACAGAGTAAAGCTCCCTCTACACTGTCCCCATCAAACACTCCCTCCACAGGTACAGCACGGGGTTAGATACAAAGTAATGTTCCATCTACACTGTCCCCATCAATCACTCCCAGGACAAGGACAGCATGGGCTAGGTACAGGGTAAAGTTCCCTCTACACTGTCCGCATCACACACTCCCAGGACAGGTACAGCACGGGGTTAGATGCAAAGTAAAGCTCCCTCTACACTGTCCCCATCAAACACTCTCAGGACAGGTACAGCACAGGGTGAGATACAGAGTAATGCTCCCTCTGCACTGTCCGCATCAAACACTCCCAGGACAGGTACAGTACGGGGTTCCTGCAAAGTAAAGTTCCCTCAACACTGTCCGCATCAAACACTCCCAGGACAGGTACAGCACGGGGCTAGATACAGAGTAAAGCTCCCTCGACACTGTCCCCCATCAAACACTCCCAGGACAGGTACATCACGGGGTTAGATACAGAGTAAAGCTCCCTCGACACTGTCCCCATCAAACACTCCCAGGACAGGTACAGCACGGGGTTAGATGCAAAGTAAAGCTCCCTCTACACTGTCCCCATCAAACACGCCCAGGACAGGTACATCACGGGGTTAGATACAGAGTAAAGCTCCCTCTGCACTGTCCCCCATCAAACACTCCCAGGACAGGTACAGCACAGGGTGAGATACAGATTAAAGCTCCCTCTGCACTGTCCGCATCACACACTCCCTGGACAGGTACAGTACGGGGTTAGATGCAGAGTAAAGCTCCCTCTACACTGTTCCCATCAAACACTCCCAGGACAGGTACCGCACACGGTTAGATACAGAGTAAAGCTCCCTCTACACTGCCCCCATCAAACACTCCCAGGACAGGTACAGCACGGGGTTAGATACAGAGTAAAGCTCCCTCGACACTGTCCCCATCAAACACACACAGGACAGATAGAGCATGGGGTTAGATACAGAGTAAAGTTCCCTCTACACTGTCCCCATCAATCACTCCCAGGACAAGGACAGCATGGGCTAGGTACAGGGTAAAGCTCCCTCTACACTGTCCGCATCACACACTCCCAGGACAGGTACAGCACGGGGTTAGATGCAAAGTAAAGTTCCCTCTACACTGTCCCCATCACACACTCCCAGGACAGGTACAGCACGGGGTTAGATACAGAGTAAAGTTCCCTCTACACTGTCCCCATCAAACACTCTCAGGACAGGTACACCACAGGGTGAGATACAGAGTAAAGCTCCCTCTACACTGTCCCCCATCAAACACTCCCAGGACAGGTACAGCACGGGGTTAGATACAGAGTAAAGCTCCCTCTGCACTGTCCCCATCAAACACTCCCAGGACAGGTACAGCACAGGGTTAGATACAGAGTAAAGCTCCCTCTACACTGTCCCCATCAAACACTCCCAGGACAGGTACAGCACGGGGTTAGATACAGAGTATGCTCCCTCTGCAATGTCCCCATCAAACACTCCCAGGACAGGTACAGCACGGGGTTAGATACAGAGTAAAGCTCCCTCTGCACTGTCCACATCAAACACTCCCAGGACAGGTACAGCACGGGGTGAGATACAGAGTAAAGCTCCCTCTACACTGTCCCCCATCAAACACTCCCAGGACATGTACAGCACGGGGTTCGATACAGAGTAAAGCTCCCTCTTCACTGTCCCCATCAAACACTCCCAGGACAGGAGCAGCACAGGGTTAGATACAGAGTAAAGCCCCCTCTGCACTGTCCCCATCAAACACTCCCAGGACAGGTACAGCACGGGGTTAGATACAGAGTAAAGCTCCCTCTGCACTGTCCCCATCAAACACTCCCAGGACAGGTACAGCACGGGGTTAGATACAGAGTAAAGCTCCCTCTACACTGTCCCCATCCAACACACCCAGGACAGATACAGCACGGGGTTAGATACAGAGTAAAGCTCCCTCTACACTGTCCGCATCACACACTCCCAGGACAGGTACAGCACGGGGTTAGATACAGAGTAAAGCTCCCTCTGCACTGTCCCCCATCAAACACTCGCAGGACAGGTACAGCACGGCGTTAGATACAGAGTAAAGCTCCCTCTACACTGTCCCCTTCAAACACTCCCAGGACAGGTACAGCACAGGGTGCGATACAGAGTAATGCTCCCTCGACACTGTCCCCATCAAACACTCCCAGGACAGGTACAGGACGGGGTTACATGCAAAGTAAAGTTCCCTCTCCACTGTCCGCATCAAACACTCCCAGGACAGGTACAGGACGGGGTTACATGCAAAGTAAAGTTCCCTCTCCACTGTCCGCATCAAACACTCCCAGGACAGGTACAGCACGGGGTTAGATACAGAGTAAAGCTCCCTCTACACTGTCCCCCATCAAATACTCCCAGGACAGGTACATCACGGGGTTAGATACAGAGTAAAGCTCCCTCTACACTGTCCCCCATCAAACACTCCCAGGACAGGTACAGCACAGGGTGAGATACAGAGTAAAGCTCCCTCTGCACTGTCCGCATCACACACTCCCTGGACAGGTACAGTACGGGGTTAGATGCAAAGTAAAGTTCCCTCTACACTGTCCCCATCAAACACTCCCAGGACAATTACAGCACACGGTTAGATACAGAGTAATTTTCCCTCTACACTGTCCGCATCAAACACTCCCAGGACAGGTACAGCACGGGGTTAGATACAGAGTAAAGCTCCCTCTGCACTGTCCCCATCAAACACTCCCAGGACAGGTGGAGCACGGGGTTAGATACAGAGAAAAGCTCCCTCTACACTGTCCCCATCAAAAACCCCCAGGTCATGTTCAGCATGGGGTTACAGAATAAAGCTCCCTGCACACTGTCCCCATCAAACACACACAGGACATGTTCAGCATGGGGTTACAGAATAAAGCTCCCTCTACACTGTCCCCATCAAAAACCCCCAGGACATGTTCAGCATGGGGTTCCAGAATAAAGCTCCCTGCACACTGTCCCCATCAAACACACACAGGACATGTTCAGCATGGGGTTACAGAATAAAGCTCCCTCTACACTGTCCCCATCAAAAACCCCCAGGACATGTTCAGCATGGGGTTCCAGAATAAAGCTCCCTGCACACTGTCCCCATCAAACACACACAGGACAGATAGAGCATGGGATTAGATACAGAGTAAAGCTCCCTCTACACTGTCCCCATCAAACACTCCCAGGACAGGTACAGCACGGGGTTAGATACAGAGTGAAGCTCCCTCTACACTGTCCCCATCAAACACTCCCAGGACAGGTACAGCACGGGGTTAGATACAGAGTCAAGCTCCCTCCACCCTGTCACTATCAAACCATCCAATGATAGATACAGCATAGGGATGGATACAGGGAAAAGCTGCTTCCCCACTGTCCACACCAAATCACCCAGGACAGGGACAGGACGGGTCTCGATAGAGAGTAAAGCTCCCTCTACATCGTCCCCCATCAAACACTCCCTGGACAGGTACAACTCGGAGCTAGATACAGAGTAAAGCTCCCTGTGCACTGTCCACATCAAACACTCCCAGGAAAGATAGAGCACGGGGTTAGAAACAAAGTAAAGCTCCCTCTCTACTGTCCCCATCAATCACTCCCAGGACAACCACAGCATGGGCTAGGTACAGGGTAAAGTTCCCTCTACACTGTCCCCATCAAACACATCCAGGACAGGAACAGCACGTCGTTAGATACCCAGTAAAGCCCCCTCGAGACTGTCCCCATCAAATAGTCCCAGGACGGATAGAGCACGCGGTTTGATGCAGGGTAAAGCTCCCTCGACACTGTCCCCATCAAACACTCCCAGGACAGGTACAGCACGCGTTTAGATACAGAATAAAGCTCCCTCTGCATTGCCCCCCATCCAACACTCCCAGGACAGGTACAGCATGGGGTTAGATACAGAGTAAAGCTCCCTCTACACTGTCCCCATCAAACACTCCCAGGACAGGTGGAGCACGGGGTTAGATACAGAGTAAAACTCCCGCTACACTGTCCCCATCAAACACTCACAGGAATGTTCAGCATGGGGTTACAGAATAAAGCTCCCTTCACACTGTCCTCATCAAACACACACAGGACAGATACAGCATGGGGTTAGATACAGAATAAAGCTCCCTGCACACTGTCCCCATCAAACACTCCCAGGGCAGGTACAGCACGGGGTTAGATACAGAGTAAAGCTTCCTCTACACTGTCCCCATCAAACACACCCAGGATGGATACAGCACGGGGTTAGATCCAGAGTAAAGTTCCCTCTACACTGTCCCCATCAAACACTCCCAGGACCTGTGGAGCACGGGGTTAGATACAGAGTAAAGCTCCCTCCACACGGTCCCCATCAAACACTGCCAGGACAGGTACAGCACGGGGCTAGATATAGACTAAAGCTCCCTCTACACTGTCCCCATCAAACACACCAAGGATAGATACAGCACGCGGTTAGAGACAGAGTAAAGCTTCCTTTGCATTGTCCCCCATCCAGCACTCCCAGGACAGGTCGAGCATGGGGTTAGATACAGAGTAAAGCTCCCTCTACACTGTCCCCATCAAACACTCCCAGGACATGTGGAGCACGGGGCTAGATACAGAGTAAAGCTCCCTCTACACTGTCCCCATCAAACACTCCCAGGACATGTGGAGCAAGGGGCTAGATACAGAGTAAAGCTCCCTCTACACTGTCCCCATCAAACACTCCCAGGACAGGTACAGCACGGGCTTAGATACAGAGTAAAGCTCCCTCTACACTGTCCCCATCAAACACTCCCAGGACATGTGGAGCACGGGGCTAGATACAGAGTAAAGCTCCCTCTACACTGTCCCCATCAAACACTCCCAGGACAGGTACAGCACGGGGTTAGATACAGAGTAAAACTCCCTCTACACGGTCCCCATCAAACACTCCCAGGACAGACACAGCACGGGTTTAGATACAAAGTAAAGTTCCCTCTACACTGTCCCCATCAAATAGTCCCAGGACAGATAGAGCACGGGGTTTGATGCAGAGTAAAGCTCCCTCTACACTGTCCCCATCAAACACTCCCAGGACAGGTACAGCACGGAGTTAGATACAGATTAAAGCTCCCTCCACACTGTCCCCATCAAACACTCCCAGGACAGATACAGCACGGGGCTAGATATCGAGTAAAGCTCCCTCCACACTGTCCCCATCAAACACTCCCAGGACAGGTACAGCACGGGGTTAGATACAGAGTAAAGCTCCCTCTACACTGTCCCCATTAAACACTCCCAGGACAGGTACAATACGGGGTTAGATACAGTGTCAAGCTCCCTCCACACAGTCCCCATCAAACACTCCCAGGACAGGTACAGCACGGGGTTAGATACAGAGTCAAGCTCCCTCCACACTGTCCCCATCAAACACTCCCAGGACAGGTACAGCACGGGGTTCGATGGAGAGTAAAACCCCCTCGACACTTTCCCCATCAAACACTCACAGGACATGTTCAGCATGGGGTTCCAGAATAAAGCTCCCTGCACACTGTCCCCATCAAACACACACAGGACAGATACAAGACGGGGTTAGATACAGAGTAAAGCTCCCTCTGCACTGTCCCCATCAAACACACACAGGACAGATACAACACGGGGTTAGATACAGAGTAAAGCTCCCTCTGCACTGTCCCCCATCAAACACACACAGGACAGATACAACACGGGGTTAGATAAAGGGAAAAGCTGCTTCCACACTGTCCCCATCAAACACACACAGGACAGGTACAACAAGGGGTTAGATACAGAGTAAAGCTCCCTCTACACTGTCCCCATCAAACACACACAGGACAGATAGTGCATGGGGTTAGATACAGAGTAAAGCTCCCTCTCCACTGTCCCCATCAAACACACACAGGACAGGTACAGCACGGGGCTTGATATAGAGTAAAGCTCCCTCTGCACTGTCCCCAACAAACACTCCCAGGACAGGTCCAGCACGGGGTTAGATACAGAGTAAAGCTCCCTCTACACTGTCCCCATCAAACACACCCAGGACAGATAGAGCATGGGGTTAGATACAGAGTAAAGCTCCCTCTACACTGTCTCCATCAAACACACACAGGACAGATAGAGCATGGGGTTACATACAGAGTAAAGCTCCCTCTACACTGTCCCCATCAAACACACCCAGGACAGGTACAGCACGGGGTTAGATACAGAGGAAAGCTCCCTCCACACTGTCCCCATCAAACACACCCAGGACAGGTACAGCACGGGGTTAGATACAGAGGAAAGCTCCCTCCACACTGTCCCCATCAAACACACCCAGGACAGTTACAGCACGGGGTTAGATACAGAGTAAAGCTCTCTCCACACTGTCCCCATCAAACACACCCAGGACCGGTACAGCACGGGGTTACATACAGAGTAAAGCTCCCTCTACACTGTATCTACACACTATCGGTAACTGCAACACTATATTCTGCACCCTTTCCTCTCCTTCTCCCCTGTGTACTCTATGAACGGTATGTTTTGTCTGTATAGCGCACAAGAAACAATACTTTTCACTGCATCCCAATACAAATCAATCAAATCAAATCAAATTAACACGGTGAAGTTTGGACCCTGTGGGGTGACAGTTGTCTGAATACAGATTCTATCTTATTGTAACATTCAGGTACCACGTGACCTGAGCTCACCAGCGTTCTGTCTGTATTGTGTGAATCCAGTCTTGAAATCTCCACTCATGTTGCTAATTCTGCCAAGACAGAAACAGAAAGAATGTTTGAATTCTCCGTGATTAGACCCCTTAACAATAAACAACATGGTGGATGAGAGGGATAGAGAGAGAGAGGAAGAGATACAGAGTAACAGAGAGGTAGGGAGAATGAGAGAGAGCAATGCACAGAGTAACAGTTGTCTGAATACAGATTCCATCTCATTGTAACATTCGGTACCACATGTACTGAGCTCACCAGCATTTGCAGAAGCCATTATATAAATACTGTTCTGTCTGTATTGTGTGAATCCAATCTTGAAATTTGCACTCATGTTGCTAATTCTGCCAAGACAGAAACAGAAAGAGTGTTTGAATTCTCCGTGATTAGACCCCTTAACGATAAACAACATGGTGGATGAGAGGGATAGAGAGAGAGAGGAAGAGAGCGAGAGATGGAGCGATGCAGAGTAACAGAGAGATAGGGAGAGGGAGCAATGCAGAGAGTAACAGTTAGACAGTGAGGAATAGAGATTAATTCAGATGGATAGTGAGTGACAGGGGAGTCGGAGACGCTACATAAACAAGGTAAAGATTTGAAAATGGGGGAGTGTTTCTTACCCACTTTTAAAAGACAATCCACACTCACACCAGTCACATTTCACACTCTCTGCTCAGTCCTGTGTTGGGGGGTGTTGAGTGTGGGATCAGTGCTTGCTTTTCTCAAACCGCACTGATATTCCCAACAAGGGCAAGAGGTTTCAGTGTTTAAAACTGTAAACATTTAAAAACAAAAGCAGATAGGATTTGGTTAAATCTCACGGGATCCAGGGTGAGGTAGCCAAATTGATATAAAATAGGCTTGATGACAGAAGGTGGTTGTAGAGGGTTGTTTTTTTGTCAAACTGGAGGCCTGTGACCAGCGGGGTGCCTCAGGGATCGGTGCTGGGTCCACTGTTATTTGTCATTTATATTAATGATTTGGATGAGAATTTAGGTGGCATGGTTCGTAAGTTTGCAAATGACACCAACATTTATGGCATAGTGGACAGTGAAGAAGGTTATCTAGGATTGCAACGGGATCTTGATCAATTGGGCCAGTGGGCTGATGAATGGCAGATGGAGTTTAATTTAGATAAATGCGAGGTGATGCATTTTGGTGGATTGAACCAACGCAGGACTTACTCAGTTAATGGTAGGGTGTTGGTGAGAGTTACAGAACAAAGAGATCTCGGGGTACAGATTGATAACTCCTTGAAAGTGGAGTCACAGGTGGATAGAGTGGTGAAGAAGGCATTCCACACTCTTGGTTTCATTGGTCAGAACATGGAATACAGGTGTTGGGACGTCTTGTTGAAGTTATACAAGGCATTGGTAAGACCACACTTGGAATGCTGTGTATTGTTTTGGTCACCCTATTATAGAAAGGATATTATTAAACCAGAAAGTGCGCACAAAAGAATTACTGGGATGCTACAGGGTCTTGATGGTTTGAGTTATAATGAGAGGCTGGATAGTCTGGGACTTTTTGTCCTTGAGTTGACTTAGGCGTGGTCTTATAGAGGTCTATAAAATAATGAGGCATAAATATAGCAGCTTTATAGAACCTCAGTTAATCCGCACTTGGAATATAGTGTTCAATTCTGATCGACACACTGCCAGAAAAATGTGGAGGCTTTGGAGAGGATTCAGAAAAGATTTACCAGGATGTTGCCTGGTATGGAGGGCATTAGCTATGAGGAGAGGTTGGAGAAACTTGATTTGTTCTCATTGGAACGACAGAGGTTGAGGGGTGAACTGGTAGAAGTCTACAAGATTATGAGGGGCATGGTCAGAGTGGATATTCAGAAGCTTTTTCTCTGGGTCGAAGAGTCAATTACTCGGGGGCATAAGTTTCAGGTGCGAGAGGCAAGGTTTAAAGGAGATGTACGAGGCATGTTTTTTACACAGAGGGTGGTGTGCCTGGAACTCACTGCCGGGGAGGTAGTGGAAGCAGACACAATCGTGAGTTTTACGGAGTGTCTGGACAAATACATGAATAGGATGGGAATAGAGGGATATGGTCCCCGGAAGGGTAGGGGGTTTTAGTTCAGTCAGGCAGCATGGTCGGTGCAGGCTTGGAGGGCCGAAGGGCCTGTTCCTGTGCTGTAATTTTTGTTGTCCTTTGATAAGCTAGTCAACATCTTTTCCAAAAGGGAGAGGAGTCTAAAACTAGAAGGCACAGGTTTAAGGTGAGAGAGGAGAGGGTCCAGAGGGCAATTCTTTTCACACAGAGGGTGGTGAGGAATTGGAACAAGCTGCCAGAGGTCGTAGTAGCGGCGGGTACAATTTTATATTTTAGAAAGCATTTAGACAGTTATATTGGGAAGATTGGTATGGAGGGATATATGTCAAACAGGCAAATGGTACTAGCTTAATGGTAAAATCTGGGTGGCATGGACAAGTTTGGCCAAAGGGCTTGTTTCCAATGTGTAAATCTTTATGTCTCTACCCCGCTGGGCCCTGTAAGAACTCTCTGAGTTTGAATGAGATCACCTCTCATTCTTCCAAAGTGCATAAAATAAAAGTCCAGTCTATTGAATCTTTCCTCAGGGGACACTCCCTCCACCCCTGGAATTAATGCAGTGAAACCTCATTGAAGTCTCTCAACAAGAATGTATTTCCTTAGGTAAGAGGATAAAACTGTACACAACACTGTGTGTGTGGTTAAAGCCCCAGTTTGTGTCTTAGTTTGACTGTATTTGGACACAAACTCACACACCACACATGTGGATAAATGTGATGTTATCCACTTTGAACGGAGAAACAGAATGGCAGAGTATAGGTTAAATGGTGATAGATTGGGAATGATGGTGTACAAAGGGACCTGGATGTCCTTATACACCAGTCACTGGAAGTGAGCTTGCAGGAAAGCAAGCAGTTAGGAAGACCAATGGGATGTTGTCCTTCTTTGCAAGAGGATGTGAGTCCAGGAGCAAGGATGTCTTACTGCAGCTGGACAGGGCCTCAGTGAGACCACACCTGGAGTATTGTGGACAGTTTTGCTCTCCTTATCTGAGAAAGCATTGAAGAAAATTGCTCACTGTGAACAAACCTAAAAAAGCTGACTGATGTTTCATTCCAGATTCTCAGAGGGAGAGAGAGAGAGATTCAGAGAAAACACAGACTGAGTGAGTGAGAAAAAGGGAGTGACAGAGATCAAGAGGGGGACCGAGAGATAGTGAGTGAGAGAAATATATCAGTCAGAGTGCATCGGAAAAGGAGGATTGGGATTTGTCAGCCTTGCTTTATGGAAAGCTTTAGTGTTTGGTCAGAATGTTAACACGGTGAAGTTTGGAGCCTCTGGGGTGACAGTTGTCTGAATACAGATTCTATCTCATTGTAACATTAATGTACCACGTGTACTGAGCTCACCAACATTTGCAAACCATCGTTTGAAGAAAGCTTGCTGTTTATATTGTATGAATCCAGCCCTTTGGAAATGTAGTCAGTCTTATTCAGGAAAAGGACAAGCTAATTTCAGAGGGAGAGATACAGATACAGAGGCAGGCTGGGACTGAAACAGGATGGGATTGTGCTGTACAGGTTTCAGAGCTGACACTGAGACACACACAAGATGTACAGTCGCAGATTGTACCTGACACTTACAAAAAAACGTCGCAAATAGGAACAGGAGGAGACCATTCGGCCCATCGAGACTGCACCGACAATAATCCCACCCTATCCCCGTAACACCACACATTTACCCTGCTGATCCCCCCCGAAACTAGGGTCAATTTGTCACGGCCAATCAACCAACCTGGGCATCTTTTGACTGTGGGAGGAAACCGGAGCACCCGGAGGAAACCATGATCAGCCATGGTCACAATGGATGGCGGAGCAGGATGGAAGGGCTGAATGGCCTCCACCTGTTCCTATTTTCTATGTTTCTTTGTAAATTCCACGTGGCAAAGTGTTTCTTCATTTCACTCCTAAAAGTCTAAAATACCAAACATTGTCTAAAATCAAATGTCCCCAAGTCCTGGACTCCCCAACCAGCAGAAAATGTTCCTCTTTATCAGCATCTGTGGGTCATCCTGACTCGAAACATTGGCTCCATTCCCTCTCCACAGATGCTGTTTAATGCGTTTCACTGCATTAAAACCTGCTGAGATTTTCTGTTTTTGTTTCAGCGCCTGTTCGGCGACACTGAGGGAGAATTTAGCATGGCCAATGCACCCTAACCATCGTGTCTTTCGAACTGTGGGGGGAAAGTGGAGCAGGCGGAGGAAACCCACGCAGATACGGGGAGAATGTACAGACTCAGCACAGACAGTGACCCAAGCCTGGAATCGACCCTGGGTCCCTGGCGCTCTGAGGCAGCAGTGCTAACCTCTGTGCCACCCATGATTCCTGCATCTGCAGTATTTTGCTTTTAGCTTTCTTCTTTATTAACCCTCTCCATTTCACTTATTATTTTGAAGGGTTTCATTAAGTCACTCCTTAACCTCAATCCCAGTGTTTCAGAGTAAATCTTCATCAACACAAAAACCATACAATCACCACAGTGCAGAAGGAGGCCATTCAGCCTATCGGGTCTGTACTGACTCTCCGAAAGAGCATCTATCCGCATAACGCCATGCATTTACCAGAGCTAATTCCCCGAACCTACA
Source organism: Mustelus asterias (assembly GCF_964213995.1). NCBI lineage: Eukaryota > Metazoa > Chordata > Chondrichthyes > Carcharhiniformes > Triakidae > Mustelus > Mustelus asterias. The sequence continues at coordinate 79,637 of NW_027590340.1, read as the reverse complement.
CATCCCTGGACACTAAGGGGTAATTTAGCATAGCCAATCAAAATAGCCCGCATATCTTTGGAGTGTGGGAGGAAACCGGGGCACCCGGAGGAAACCAACGCAGACATGGGGAGAATGTGTAAACTCCACACAGACAGTCACCCGAGGCTGGAATTGAACCCGTGTTCCTGACGCTATGAGGCAGCAGTGCCAACCACTGTGCCACCGTACCACCCTGCTCAGAAAACACTTCCAACCCAAACACAACACACAGAGTAAAATCCCCTCTGCTCTGTCCAAGGAATTTTTAATTGCAGATTTTTAGGTTGACTTTTAGGAAAAACAGAACTCAAATTGCTCAGCATCCCAGTGTGGACTCTTGTTTATTCCAACCATGATCTCATCTCTGCAGATTCTAACATGAAGTTAAAGCTGTGAATACAGTTGTGTCTGTCTGTCTCAGAGTTTGTGTATTCAGTCTTTCACTGCCTTTTAAACTTCTCAGGAGAATTTGAATGCTGGATGTTGCTTAATCATTCCTTTCTCTCAGCACATGGAACTGGTGAAACTTCAAGGGTCACAATCTAATGTCAGTAACAAAGAACTGTATCTTTATTCATCCATCATTTCCAATCTCTGAACAGATCACACACATTTCCAGAATGCAGGAAGCTCTCAATGGAAACTGCTTCCAATTATTCCCCAATACAATTGTTCAGACTTTACTGTAAACTACATTCCACTGACATTCCCAAAGCAGCCACAGAAAAGTGACTGGTTATTTTAAACATTGAAACTGAACTATATTAACTTACGGTTCACTCACATTGTACAGAAATGTTGACCCTGTGGGATGACAGTTTGGGGGTAACATTGCAACATTAAGGTGCCCTGCGTATTGTGTTTGACAACATTTGCAGCATTTCCAAAATATCAGCGACATTGCTGTGTGTATTGTGTGAATCCAGCTGTGAAATATCCACACATATTGAACTCCCACTGCTGCTGCCTTTTCATCATTTATAAACACACAAACTAGAAGCAGGAGGAGGCCACTCGGCCCTTCCAGCCTGCTGCAACATTCATCATGATCATGGCTGATCATCAAATTCAACATCCTGATCCCACTTTAGCCCCAAGAGCTCTATCCAATTACTGGACTAAATTAGATCCCTGTTTGTTCCCACATTGAAGCGATCGAAGAGTGGATTCATCAAGTTTTTTGATGCAGAGAAAACCTCCCTCTACACTGTCCCCATCAAACACTCCCAGGTCAGCTACAGCACGGGGTTAGATACAGAGTAAAGCTCCCTCGACACTGTCCCCCATCAAACACTCCCAGGACAGATACAGAACGGGGTCAGATAAAGAGTAAAGCTCCCTCTACACTGTCCCCATCAAACACTCCCAGGACATGTTCAGCATGGGGTTACAGAATAAAGCTCCCTGCACACTGTCCCCATCAAACACACACAGGACAGATAGAGCATGGGTTTAGATACAGAGTAAAGCTCCCTCTGGGCCAACTAGAGGTGAGGCTATACTAGAGGTGAGGCTATATTGGATCTGGTGCTGGGAAATGAGCCAGACCAGGTGCTAGACTTGGAAGTTGGTGTGCATTTTGGTGATAGTGACCACAATTCGGTTACGTTCACCTTAGTGATGGAAAGGGATAGGCATGAACCACGGGCCAGTGGTTTTAGCTGGGGGAAGGGTAATTATGAGGCTATTAGGAGAGAATTAGGAAACATAGGTTGGACTAGGAGATTACAGGGACTGGGAACGTCCGACATGTGGAGTTTTTTCAAGGAGCAGCTACTGCGAGTCTGTGATAGGTATGTCCCTGTCAGGCAAGGAGGAATTGGTAGGGCTAGGGAACCGTGGTGCACCAAAAAAGTTTCTTTGTTGGTTAAAAAGAAAAAGGAGGCTTATGTTCGGATGAGACGTGAGCACTCGGGTAGTGCACTAGAAAGCTTTAGATTGGCTAAGAGGGAGTTGAAGAGCGAGCTTAGAAGGGCTAAAAGGGGACATGAGAAGACTTTGGCGGATAGGGTTAAAGAGAATCCTAAGGCGTTCTATAGGTATGTCAAGAACAGAAGGTTGGTTAGGGCAAGTTTAGGGCCAGTTATAGATGGCAGAGGGAAGTTATGTGTGGAACCGGAGGAGATTGGTGAAGCATTGAACCAATATTTCTCTTCGGTGTTCACGCAAGGGGACATGAATATAGCTGAGGAGGACACTGGGTTGCAAGGGAGTAGAATAGACAGTATTACAGTTGATAAGGAGGATGTGCAGGATATTCTGGAGGGTCTGAAAATAGATAAATCCCCTGGTCCGGATGGGATTTATCCAAGGATTCTCTGGGAGGCAAGAGAAGTGATTGCAGAGCCTCTGGCTCTGATCTTCAGGTCGTCGTTGGCCTCTGGTATAGTACCAGAAGATTGGAGGTTAGCGAATGTTGTCCCATTGTTTAAGAAGGGGAACAGAGACTTCCCCGGGAATTATAGACCGGTGAGTCTCACTTCTGTTGTCGGCAAGATGTTGGAAAAAATTATAAGGGATAGGATTTATAGTTATTTGGAGAGTAATGAATTGATAGGTGATAGTCAGCATGGTTTTGTGGCAGGTAGGTCGTGCCTTACTAACCTTATTGAGTTTTTTGAGAAAGTGACCAAGGAGGTGGATGGGGACAAGGCAGTGGACGTGGTATATATGGATTTTAGTAAGGCGTTTGATAAGGTTCACCATGGTAGGCTTCTACAGAAAATGCAGATGTATGGGATTGGGGGTGATCTAGGAAATTGGATCAGGAATTGGCTAGCGGATAGGAAACAGAGGGTGGTGGTTGATAGTAAATATTCATCATGGAGTGCGGTTACAAGTGGTGTACCTCAGGGATCTGTTTTGGGGCCACTGCTGTTTGTAATATTTATTAATGATCTGGATGAGGGTATAGTTGGGTGGATTAGCAAATTTGCTGATGACACCAAAGTCGGTGGTGTGGTAGACAGTGAGGAAGGGTGTCGTAGTTTGCAGGAAGACTTAGACAGGTTGCAAAGTTGGGCCGAGAGGTGGCGGATGGAGTTTAATGCGGAGAAGTGTGAGGTAATTAACTTTGGTAGGAATAACAGATGTGTTGAGTATAGGGCTAACGGGAGGACTTTGAATAGTGTGGAGGAGCAGAGGGATCTAGGTGTATGTGTGCATAGATCCCTGAAAGTTGGGAATCAAGTAGATAAGGTTGTTAAGAAGGCATATGGTGTCTTGGCGTTTATTGGTAGGGGGATTGAATTTAGGAGTCGTAGCGTTATGTTGCAACTGTACACAACTCTGGTGCGGCCGCACTTGGAGTACTGTGTGCAGTTCTGGTCCCCACATTACAGGAAGGATGTGGAGGCTTTGGAGAGGGTGCAGAGGAGGTTTACCAGGATGTTGCCTGGTATGGAGGGGAGATCCTATGAGGAGAGGCTGAGGGATTTGGGATTGTTTTCGCTGGAAAGGCGGCGGCTAAGAGGGGATCTTATTGAAACATATAAGATGATTAGAGGTTTAGATAGGGTGGATAGTGATAGCCTTTTTCCTCTGATGGAGAAATCCAGCACGAGGGGGCATGGCTTTAAATTGAGGGGGGGTAGTTATAGAACCGATGTCAGGGGTAGGTTCTTTACCCAGAGGGTGGTGAGGGATTGGAATGCCCTGCCAGCATCAGTAGTAAATGCGCCTAGTTTGGGGGCGTTTAAGAGATCCGTAGATAGGTTCATGGACGAAAAGAAATTGGTTTAGGTTGGAGGGTCACAGTTTGTTTTTTTTAACTGGTCGGTGCAACATCGTGGGCCGAAGGGCCTGTTCTGCGCTGTAATGTTCTATGTTCTATGTTCTATGTTCTATGTTCTCTGCACTGTCCACATCAAACACACCCAGGACAGGTACAGCACAGGGTTAGATACAGAGTAAAGCTCCCTCTACACTGTCCCCAATCAGACACCCACAGGACAGTAACAGCACGGGGTTAGATACAGAGTAAAGCTCCCTCTCCACTGTCCCCATCAAACAGACCGAGGATAGATACAGCAAAGGGGTTAGATACAGAGTAAAGCTCCCTCTACACTGTCCCCATCAAACACTCCCAGGACAGGTACAGCACGCGGTTAGATACAGAGTAAACCTCCCTCTACACTGTCCCCATCAAACACTCCCAGGACAGGTACAGCACGGGGTTAGATACAGAGTAAAGCTCCCTCCACACTGTCACTATCAAATAATCCAATGATAGATACAGCACGGGGTTAGATACAGAGTAAAGCTCCCTCCACACTGTCCCCATCAAACACTCCCAGGGCAGGGACAGCACAGGGTTAGATACAGAGTAAAGCTCCCTCTACACTGTCCCCATCAAACACTCACAGGACAGATACAGCACGGGGTTAGATACAGAGTAAAGCTCCCTCCACACTGTCCCCATCAAACACTCCCAGGACAGATACAGCATGCGGTTAGATACAGAGTAAAGCTCCCTCTACATCGTCCCCCATCAAACACTCCCAGGACAGGTACAGCACGGCTTAGGTCCAGAGTAAAGCTCCCTCTGCACTGTCCCCATCAAACATTCCCTGGACAGGTACAGCACGGGGTTAGATACAGAGTAAAGCTCCCTGTGCACTGTCCACATCAAACACTCCCAGGAAAGATAGAGCACGGGGTTAGAAACAAAGTAAAGCTCCCTCTCTACTGTCCCCATTAATCACTCCCAGGACAACCACAGCATGGGCTAGGTACAGGGTAAAGTTCCCTGTACACTGTCGCCCATCAAACACATCCAGGACAGGAACAGCACGGGGTTACATACCCAGTAAAGCCCCCTCGAGACTGTTCCCATCAAATAGTCCCAGGACGGATAGAGCACGCAGTTTGATGCAGGGAAAAGCTCCCTCTACACTGTCCCCCATCAAACACTCCCAGGACGGGTACAGCACGTGTTTAGATACAGAATAAACTCCCTCTGCATTGCCCCCCATCAAACACTCCCAGGACAGGTGGAGCACGGGGTTAGATAGAGAGTAAAACTCCCTCTACACGGTCCCCATCAAACACTCACAGGACATGTTCAGCATGGGGTTACAGAATAAAGCTCCCTGCACACTGTCCCCATCAAACACACCCAGGACAGATACAGCACAGGGATAGATACAGAGTAAAGCTCCCTCTACACTGTCCCCATCAAACACCCCCAGGACAGGTACAGCACGGGGTTAGATACAGAGTAAAGCTCCCTCTACACTGTCCCCATCAAACACTCCCAGGACAGATACAGCACGCGGTTAGATACAGAATATAGCTCCCTCTGCATTGTCCCCCATCCAACACTCCCAGGACAGGTCGGGCATGGGGTTAGATACAGAGTAAAGCTCCCTCTGCACTGTCCGCATCAAACACACACAGGACAGGTGAAGCACGGGGTTAGATAGAGTGTAAAACTCCCTCTACACTGTCCCCATCAAACACTCACAGGACAGATACAGCATGGGCTTAGATACAGAGTGAAGTTCCCTCCACACTGTCCCCATCAAACACTGACAGGACAGGTACAGCACGGGGCTAGATATAGAGTAAAGCTCCCTCCACACTGTCCCCATCAAACACTGCCAGGAGAGGTACAGCGTGGGGATAGATATAGAGTAAAGCTCCCTCCGCACTGTCCCCATCAAACACACCCAGGACAGGTACAGCACGGGGTTCGATACAGAGTCAAGCTCCCTCTGCACTGTCCCCCATCAAACACTCCCAGGACAGGTACAGCACGGGGTTAGATACAGTGTCAAGCTCCCTCCACACTGTCAGTATCAAACAATCCAATGATAGATACAGCATAGTGATGGATACAGGGACAAGCTGGTTCCACACTGTCCACATCGAACTCACCCAGGGCAGGGACAGCACGGGTCTCGATAGAGAGTAAAGCTCCCTCTACATCGTCCCCCATCAAACACTCCCAGGACAGATACATAGAACATAGAACATAGAACATTACAGCGCAGAACAGGCCCTTCGGCCCACGATGTTGCACCGACCAGTTTAAAAAAAAAACTGTGACCCTCCAACCTAAACCAATTTCTTTTCGTCCATGAACCTATCTACGGATCTCTTAAACGCCCCCAAACTAGGCGCATTTACTACTGATGCTGGCAGGGCATTCCAATCCCTCACCACCCTCTGGGTAAAGAACCTACCCCTGACATCGGTTCTATAACTACCCCCCCTCAATTTAAAGCCATGCCCCCTCGTGCTGGATTTCTCCATCAGAGGAAAAAGGCTATCACTATCCACCCTATCTAAACCTCTAATCATCTTATATGTTTCAATAAGATCCCCTCTTAGCCGCCGCCTTTCCAGCGAAAACAATCCCAAATCCCTCAGCCTCTCCTCATAGGATCTCCCCTCCATACCAGGCAACATCCTGGTAAACCTCCTCTGCACCCTCTCCAAAGCCTCCACATCCTTCCTGTAATGTGGGGACCAGAACTGCACACAGTACTCCAAGTGCGGCCGCACCAGAGTTGTGTACAGTTGCAACATAACGCTACGACTCCTAAATTCAATCCCCCTACCAATAAACGCCAAGACACCATATGCCTTCTTAACAACCTTATCTACTTGATTCCCAACTTTCAGGGATCTATGCACACATACACCTAGATCCCTCTGCTCCTCCACACTATTCAAAGTCCTCCCGTTAGCCCTATACTCAACACATCTGTTATTCCTACCAAAGTGAATTACCTCACACTTCTCCGCATTAAACTCCATCCGCCACCTCTCGGCCCAACTTTGCAACCTGTCTAAGTCTTCCTGCAAACTACGACACCCTTCCTCACTGTCTACCACACCACCGACTTTGGTGTCATCAGCAAATTTGCTAATCCACCCAACTATACCCTCATCCAGATCATTAATAAATATTACAAACAGCAGTGGCCCCAAAACAGACCCCTGAGGTACACCACTTGTAACCGCACTCCATGATGAAGATTTACTATCAACCACCACCCTCTGTTTCCTATCCACTAGCCAATTCCTGATCCAATTTCCTAGATCACCCCCAATCCCATACATCTGCATTTTCTGCAGAAGCCTACCATGGTGAACCTTATCAAACGCCTTACTAAAATCCATATATACCACGTCCACTGCCTTGCCCCCATCCACCTCCTTGGTCACTTTCTCAAAAAACTCAATAAGGTTAGTAAGGCACGACCTACCTGCCACAAAACCATGCTGACTATCACCTATCAATTCATTACTCTCCAAATAACTATAAATCCTATCCCTTATAATTTTTTCCAACATCTTGCCGACAACAGAAGTGAGACTCACCGGTCTATAATTCCCGGGGAAGTCTCTGTTCCCCTTCTTAAACAATGGGACAACATTCGCTAACCTCCAATCTTCTGGTACTATACCAGAGGCCAACGACGACCTGAAGATCAGAGCCAGAGGCTCTGCAATCACTTCTCTTGCCTCCCAGAGAATCCTTGGATAAATCCCATCCGGACCAGGGGATTTATCTATTTTCAGACCCTCCAGAATATCCTGCACATCCTCCTTATCAACTGTAATACTGTCTATTCTACTCCCCTGCAACCCAGTGTCCTCCTCAGCTATATTCATGTCCCCTTGCGTGAACACCGAAGAGAAATATTGGTTCAATGCTTCACCAATCTCCTCCGGTTCCACACATAACTTCCCTCTGCCATCTATAACTGGCCCTAAACTTGCCCTAACCAACCTTCTGTTCTTGACATACCTATAGAACGCCTTAGGATTCTCTTTAACCCTATCCGCCAAAGTCTTCTCATGTCCCCTTTTAGCCCTTCTAAGCTCGCTCTTCAACTCCCTCTTAGCCAATCTAAAGCTTTCTAGTGCACTACCCGAGTGCTCACGTCTCATCCGAACATAAGCCTCCTTTTTCTTTTTAACCAACAAAGAAACTTTTTTGGTGCACCACGGTTCCCTAGCCCTACCAATTCCTCCTTGCCTGACAGGGACATACCTATCACAGACTCGCAGTAGCTGCTCCTTGAAAAAACTCGACATGTCGGACGTTCCCAGTCCCTGTCGGACGTTCCCAGTTAGATACAGTACTTGTTAGATCCAGAGTAAAGCTCCCTCCGCACTGTCCCCATCAAACATTCCCTGGAGAGGGACTACTCGGAGCTAGATGCAGAGTAAAGCTCCCTGTGCACTGTCCACATCAAACACTCCCAGGAAAGATAGAGCACGGGGTTAGAAACAAAGTAAAGCTCCCTCTCTGCTGTCCCCATCAATCACTCCCAGGACAACCACAGCATGGGCGAGGTACAGGTTAAAGCTCCCTCTACACTGTCCCCATCAAACACTCCCAGGACAGGTACAGCACGGGGTTCGATACAGAGTAAAGCTCCCTCTACACTGTGCCCCTCAAACACTCCCAGGACAGGTACAGCACAGGATTAGATACAGAGTCAAGCTCCCTCCACACTGTCCCCCATCAAACACTCCCAGGACAGGTACAGCACGGGGTTAGATACAGAGTAAAGCTCCCTCGACAGTGCCCCCATCAAACACTCCCAGGACAGGTACAGCACGGGGTTAGATACAGAGTAAAGCTCCCTCTGCACTGTCCCCCATCAAACACTCCCAGGACAGGTACAGCACGGGGTTAGATACAGAGTAAAGCTCCCTCGACACTGCCCCCATCAAACACTCCCAGGACAGATAGAGCACGGGGTTAGATACAGAGTAAAGCTCCCTCTACACTGTCCCCCATCAAACACTCCCAGGACAGGTACAGCACGGGGTTAGATACAGAGTAAAGCTCCCTCTGCACTGTCCCCCATCAAACACTCCCAGGACAGGTACAGCACGGGGTTAGATACAGAGTAAAGCTCCCTCGACACTGCCCCCATCAAACACTCCCAGGACAGGTACAGCACGGGGTTAGATACAGAGTAAAGCTCCCTCTACACTGTCCCCATCAAACACTCCCAGGACAGATACAGCACGGGGTTAGATACAGAGTAAAGCTCCCTCTACACTGTCCCCATCAAACACTCCCAGGACAGGTACAGCACGGGGTTAGATACAGAGTAAAGCTCCCTCTACACTGTCCCCCATCAAACACTCCCAGGACAGATACAGCACGGGGTTAGATACAGAATAAAGCTCCCTCTGCATTGTCCCCCATCAAACACTCCCAGGACAGGAATAGCATGGGGTTAGATACAGAGTAAAGCTCCCTCTGCACTGTCCCCATCAAACACTCCCAGGACAGGTGGAGCACGGGGTTAGATGGAGAGTAAAACCCCCTCTACACTGTCCGCATCAAACACTCACAGGACATGTTCAGCATGGGGTTACAGAATAAAGCTCCCTGCACACTGTCCCCATCAAACACAAACAGGACAGATACAACACGGGGTTAGATACAGAGTAAAGCTCCCTCTGCACTGCCCCCATCAAACACAAACAGGACAGATACAACACGGGGTTAGATACAGACTAAAGCTCCCTCTACACTGTCCCCATCAAACACTCCCAGGACAGATACAGCACGGGGTTAGATACAGAGTAAAGCTCCCTCTACACTGTCCCCATCAAACACTCCCAGGACAGGTACAGCACGGGGTTAGATACAGAGTAAAGCTCCCTCTACACTGTCCCCATCAAACACTCCCAGGACAGATACAGCACGGGGTTAGATACAGAATAAAGCTCCCTCTGCATTGTCCCCCATCAAACACTCCCAGGACAGGTATAGCATGGGGTTAGATACAGAGTAAAGCTCCCTCTGCACTGTCCCCATCAAACACTCCCAGGACAGGTGGAGCACGGGGTTAGATGGAGAGTAAAACCCCCTCTACACTGTCCGCATCAAACACTCACAGGACATGTTCAGCATGGGGTTACAGAATAAAGCTCCCTGCACACTGTCCCCATCAAACACAAACAGGACAGATACAACACGGGGTTAGATACAGAGTAAAGCTCCCTCTGCACTGCCCCCATCAAACACAAACAGGACAGATACAACACGGGGTTAGATACAGAGTAAAGCTCCCTCTACACTGTCCCCATCAAACACTCCCAGGGCAGGTACAGCACGGGGTTAGATACAGAGTAAAGCTCCCTCTACACTGTCCCCATCAAACACACACAGGACAGATAGAGCATGGGTTAGATACAGAGTAAAGGATTCGAGTAGAAGAGCAAGGATGTCTTAATGCAGCTGGACAGAGCCTCGGTGAGACCACACCTGGAGTCTTGTGTACAGTGGTCCTCTCCTTGTCTGAGGAAGGATGTACTTGCCACAGAGGGAGAGCAGTGAATGTTCACCAGACTGATTCCTGGGATGGCAGCATTGAAGAGTGAGCGGGGATCTAATTGAAAGGTATAAAATTCTGAAAGTGCTGGACAGGCTGGATACAGGGATATTGTTTCCTCCGGCTGGGGGTGTCTGGAACAAGGGGTCACAGTCTCAGGATACGGGGGAGGCCATTTGGGACTGAGATGAGGGGAAACCTCTTCACTCAGAGGGTGGTGAACCTGTGGAATTCTCTCCCACAGAAAGCTGTGGAGACCAAGTCACTGAATATATTTAAGAAGGAAATAGATAGATTTCTTGACTCTAAAGGTGTCGAGGTGTATGGGGAGAGCACTGGGGTATGGCATTGAGACAGAGGATCGGCCATGATAGTGTTGAATGGTGGGTCAGGCTCGAAGGGCTGAATGGCCTCCTCCTCCTCCTATTTTCTATGTTGATGTGACCGCCCCAAGTCTCTTTGGGCCTCCATTCTTTCCAGCCTCTCCCCATTCATAAAGCAATCTGTTCTATCCTTTTTAAAGTGGGTGACCACACAATTGTCTCCAATGAAATCCATCGTTCAATCTTTGAACCATTCAGTTAAGACATTTTACTTTAGGGCGGCACGGCGGCACAGTGGTTCGTACTGCTGCCTCACAGCGCCAGGGACCCGGGTTCAATTCCAGCCTCAGGTGACTGTGTGGAGTTTGCACATTCTCCCCGTGTCTGCGTGGGTTTCCTCCGGGTGCTCTGGTTACCTTCCACACTCGCAAGATATATAGGTTAGATGGATTAGCAATGGGGTTATGGGGATAGGGCTGGGGTGAGGGCCTGGGTAAGATACTCTGTCATCAAGTCTGTGCAGACTCAATGAGCTGAATGGCCTCTTATGCAGCGGAATACCTCTTTGCCATTTGAAGTTTCTAGCGGTAAGACTTAAAATGCTGCCTATTTCTGTGAAATGTAGCAAACATTCAGTCTCATCACCGGGCGACATGATGGCACAGTGGTTAGCACTGCTCCCCCACAGCACCAAGGATCCACGTTCAATTCCAGCCTCGGGTGACTGTCTGTGTGGAGTTTGTACGTTCTCCCAGTGTCTGCGTGGGTTTCCTCCGGGTGCTCTGGTTTCCTCCCACACTCCAAAGATGTGCGGGTTAGGTTAATTGGCCGTGCTCAATTGCCCCTTAGTGTTAGGGGGATTCAGGCCCGGGTGGTATTGTTGTCGGGGGCAGGCTTGATGGACCAAAGGACCTCCTTCTGCACTTTAGGGATTCTATGATGAACGGCATGGTGGCACAGTGGTTAGCACAGCGCCAAGAACCCAGGTTCAATTCCAGCCTCAGCTCGCTGTCAGTGTAGAGTTCTCCCAGTGTCTGCGTGGGTTTCCTCCGGGTGCTCCAGTTTCCTCCCACAGTCCAAACATGTGCGGGTTAGGTGGATTGGCCATGATAAATTGACCTTAGTGTCAGGGGAGTAACAGGGTAAATATATGGGGTTACGGGAATCGGGCATGGGTGGGATTGTGGTCGATGCAGACTCGATGGACCGAATGGTCTGCCCTTTAGGGATTCTATGATCTCAAATCATTGATAAATACGATGAAACTGAGACAGACACGGGGGCTTTGCAGCAGCAGGCAGAATGGGAATCATTGCATCCTGCACCGAGTTTTATTACACAACCAATTTCAGAAAATTCACAACTCTAATTCACAACAGCAAAGTGTGGGATTGCAAACTTGGAATTATTAGCACAGGACTAAAGTTTAAAAGCGAAACACTGACATTCGGAAACAAGAGATGGCCTCACATCTTCAATTCTGTGATTGTCCCCCATCTCCTGCTCTGAATATTACAATATCTCTGCCCCCTTCATGCGTCTGCAGACTTTGAAAGTTACTCAGACATCGGTGAAACTAGTCTTTATCTCGGGGCATTTCCTGTGAAATATGCACCTTCTGCAACGAGACACAATCTAATTGACGCTTTCTGATACAATCTGAATCTCCTTTCAAACAACCTCCCAACCCCACTGTGCAGGAATGTCACCTTTTGTCACATTCCCCAACACAATTGTTGACACTTTATCAGGCGGGAAAAGTAGATTCAACTGACAGATTCTGAGCACCAGGTCGAATCTTTAAGATGTAAAAATGAACTGAAAGCCCAGGTCTCTCTGTTCTTGCATCCATTTTAACATTGAACCATTTATTTTAAATTGCTTCTCCTGTATAAAAATATCATCTATCAACCTCAGATTTAAACATTAATAAGCGGCTGAGCATCAACTGCGAATTATAGAAGGTAGTTCCAAACTAATATCACAGCTGGTGTGGCAAAGTGTTTCTGAATTCCACTCCTACAAGTCTAAAATCCTCAACATTGTTTGAAATCCAATGTCCCCAAGTCCTGGACTCCCCAACCAGCAGGAAAAGTTGTTCTTTATCAGTCCTCTCCATTCCCCTTATTATCTTGAAGTGTTTGATCCAATCATCCCGTAGCCTAAATTCCAGCATTACAGAGTAACACTTCAACTACACTTTTCAACAAACAATCCCAAACCAAATACAGAACAGGGTTCATAGAATCCTGCAGTGCAGGAGGCCATTCGGCCCATCGAGTCTGCACTGAACACAATCCCACCCAGGCCCCATCCCTATAATCCCATACATTTACCTCAGCTAATCCTCCTGACAGGAAGGGACAATTTAGCTTGCTAATCCACCTAACCTGTACACCTGATAAAAGTCTGCCAGATTATGAGGGGCATGAACAGAGTGGATAGTCAGAAGCTTTTTCCCAGGGTGGAAGAGTTATTACTCGGGGGCAGAGGTTTAAGGTGCGAGGGGCAAGGTTTAAAGGAGATGTGGGAGGAAAGTTTTTTTACACAGAGGGTGGTGGGTGCCTTGAACTCGTTGCCGGGGGAGGGAGTGGAAACGGATACGATAGTGACTTTTCAAGGGCGTCTTGACAAAGACATCAATAAGATGGGAATGGAGGGATATGGTCCCCGGAAGGGTAGGGGGTTTTAGTTCAGTCAGGCAGCATGGTCGGTGCAGGCTTGGAGAGCCGACAGACCTGTTCCCGTGCTGTAATTTTCTTTGTTCTATCTTTGGAGTGTGGGATGAAACCGGAGCACCCGGAGGAAACCCACACAAACACGGGAAGGACGTTCAAACTCCAGTCAGAAAGTGACCCATGCTGGGAATCGAAGGCGGGTCCCTGGCACCGTGAGGAAGCAGTGCTAACCCCTGCATCACTGTGCCACCCCCATATTGAAAACTTGGGTTCAAATTCAAGACAGCCGCAAATTCACTTTGAGAAAAGTTCCCTCTGCTGTGTCAAAGGAATTTTTAATTGAAGATTTTTAGTTCTGGGAAAACTGAACTCACATTGAAAAGCATCCCAGTGTGGGATTGAAACTCTAGTTTCTTTCAGTCATGGGGAGAGAGATGGAGCGAGAGGGAGAGATACAGATACAGAGGAAGAGAGACACAGAAACAGGATGGGATAGTGCTGTACATGTTTCAGAGCTGACACTGAGACACACACGAGATGTACAATCGCAGACCAGAGTGAATCATTCTCTGTTACCTGCAGTGTCCTGGACATGGACAGAAGCTGACACTCAGACACACACAACAACAACTTGCATTTATATAGCACCTTGGACAGTATTATCCCAAGATGCTTCACAGGAGCCTTAATGTGAGAAATTTGACCCCGAGTCAAAGGAGAGTTTAGGGTCACATGTCCCAAAGGTTTGGCCAGATGGTTTTTATGGACTATTTTAATTGGAGGAAAAGGAGGTATTAAAATGGAGAAAACCAATCTGCTTCACTAATGTTCTTTAGGGAAGGAAATCTGCCGTCCTTACCTGGTCGGGCCTACATGTGACTCCAGCCTCACAGCAATGTGGTTGACTCTTAGATGCTGTTTGAAATGGCCTCGCAAGCCACTCAGTTCATGAGCAATTAGGGACGAGGAGTAAACGCTGGCAGAACCAGCCAGGCCCACATCCCATGGATGTATTTGAGTAAAACGTTCAGGGAAGGAATTCCAGAGTTGGAGCCCACGCAGATGAAGACACAGCTCCCAATGGGGAAACGATTCAAATTGTGGATGGTCACGGAGCCAGAATGAAAGGAAAACAGATATGGGAGGATGGTGGGACTGGAGGAGGTGGATAACCAGCAAGAAACATTTCTCTCTCTCTGTGCTATCAGTTTCCATTATTCTCCTGACAACTTGGATCAAATTGTCCCTGACACTCCAAAATTCCCGGGAAAACAGCCCTCGTTTGTGTCTCCATAGCTGCGTATCTGTCACATTCAAAATACTAACATTACTTTGGTGAAGAGACAACTCTGTCAGAAATATCTCAGTGCTGCGTTCACACAAAATGGCCACTGGGAAGAAACGCCAAATGGCTGCCTGATATTTGTGGATATTTTTCACAGATTCCCAGAAAGGGAGAGATGGACAGAAGACACAGACACAGAGAATGAAAAAAAGAGAGAGACACAGATTGATGGAGGTATAAAAGGTTTCCCTTCACCTGCACATGAATTAACTTGTTCCCAGTTGGTTTATGGATTCTCTCCTCAACTTATTGTCCAAAGTGCATCACTTCACATTTCTCAGTGTTGGAGTTAACTGTCTGTCCCTTTCATTTCAATCTCCTCTGCACCCGCTCCCGAACACAAATAATTGTCTGGTAGAAAGTGAGAAGGAGCCTCGGCAGCGAGGTTGGGAAGGATTGAATGGAGAGAGGCAGAAACCCTCAACACATTTCAAAACCACACTGATTTCCACTTGAAGGAATAACTTCTCCACCCCAACACTATCCCGTCATTTTCGATAAGCCCATGCTGCCCGTGTTCTGTGATAAATTACACGCAAGTGAAAAGATTATTTTAAATAGTGGGGTTACATTTGCCACCCCCCAATCTGTAGGAACTGCTCCAGAGTCTATAGAATTTTGGAAGATGACCAGCAATGCATCCAATATTTCCAGCGCCGCTTCCTTTAATACTCTGGGATGTAGATTATCAGGCCCTGGGGATTTGTCAGCCTTTAACCCCATTCATTCCCCCAGCACCATTTTCTTACTAATACTGATTTCCTTCAATTCAATTCCACACTCTCACTAAACCATTGGTTCCCTAACATTTCTGCCAGGTTATCTGTGCCTCTTTTGTGAAGACAGAACCAAAGTATATGTTCAATTCTTCTGCCATTTCTTTGCTCCCCATTATAATTTCCCCGGAGAGATGGAGAGAGGCAGAGTCACTGAGAGATAGGGATGAGATAGTAATGCAGAGAGTAACAGTGAGATATTCAGGAGGGCAAGCAGCTAATAGTGGGGTACAACAAGGATCACTCCAAAGCCACAGATATTGCCTCATGTTGCCGCTGTCGCCATTTACCTTAAATCAGCATCCTCTGCTTTCCAAGCTTTCCCCCAATGTGCCGATTATCTCAAAGCCGATCCTCTCAGTCCCGGGACATCACTGCAGGAGTTCCTCAGGGTGAGTGTCCGAGGCCCCAACCATCTTCAGCTGCTCCTTCACTGACCTTCCCTCCATAGGTGAGATGTTCGCTGATGATCGCAGCATTCACAACTCCTCAGATTGTGAAATAGTCAATGCCGCAATACTGAGCAGGTCAGGCAGCATCTGTGTAAAGAGAAGCAGATTCTGGGACTGGGGGACTGAGAGACAGGAAGATAGTGAAACACACACAAACGCAGTGATGCACACACACACACACACACATAGATACACGCACAGTCTCACACACACACACACACAGATACACTCACAGTCTCACACACACACACACAGATAGAGAACAGTCCCACAGTCTCACTCACAATATCCTAATCTCCCAGGCATTAAAGGGCAATTTGTAACGGCCAATCAACCTAACGCGCGCATCTTTGGAGTATGGGAGGAAACTGGAGCACCCGGAGGAAACCCACGCAGACACGGGGAGAACGTGCAAACTCCACACAGGCAGTGACCCGAGACCAAAATTGAAC
The DNA here is from genome assembly GCF_964213995.1 of Mustelus asterias. Classification (NCBI taxonomy): domain Eukaryota; kingdom Metazoa; phylum Chordata; class Chondrichthyes; order Carcharhiniformes; family Triakidae; genus Mustelus; species Mustelus asterias. Next base: position 63,277 of record NW_027590340.1, on the reverse strand, counting down.
CCGAGTCCGTTGCATTGTGAGGCAGCAGAGCTAACCACTGTGACACCCATGTTGGCCTTCATTGCAAGAGGATTCGCGTGGAAGAGCAAGGATGTCTTACTGCAGCTGGACAGAGCCTCGGTGAGACCACACCTGGAGTCTTGTGTACAGTGTTCCTCTCCTTATCTGAGGAAGGATGTACTTGCCACAGAGGGAGAGCAGTGAATGTTCACCAGACCGATTCCTGGGATGGCAGCATTGATGTCTGAGGGGAGATTGGGTCGGCTGGGCCTGTATTCACTGGAATGGAGAAGAGTGAGAGAGGAAGTGATTGAAAGGTATAAAATTCTGACAGTGCTGGACAGGCTGGATACAGGGATATTGTTTCCTCCGGCTGGGGGTGTCTGGAACAAGGGGTCACAGTCTCAAGATACGGAGGAGGCCATTTGGGACTGAGATGAGGGGAAACCTCTTCACTCAGAGGGTGGTGAAACTTTGGAATTCTCTCCCACAGAAAGCTGTGGAGACCAAGTCACTGAATATATTTAAGAAGGAAAGAGATAGATTTCTAGACTCTAAAGGTGTCGAGGTGTATGGGGAGAGCGCTGGGGTATGGCATTGAGACAGAGGATCGGCCATGACAGTGTTGAATGGTGGGTCAGGCTCGAAGGGCTGAATGGCCTCCTCCTATTTTCTATGTTGATGTGACCGCCCCAAGTCTCTTTGTGCCTCCACTCTTTCCAGCTTTTCCCCATTCATAAAGCAATGTGTTCTATCCTTTTTAAAGTGGGTGACCACACAATTGTCTACAATGAAATCCATCGTTCACTCTTTGATCCATTGACTTCAGACATGAAGATTTGTTTGTCATTTGAAGCTTCCAGCTACAATGCTGCCAATGCTGCCTGTTTGTGTGCACTGTGGCAAACTTTCTATCTCATCATCTTAAACCCTTACTAAATACGGGAACACATAGCCCACCTTTGGACAGGAAGAGATCATTTTGGCATGGCCAATCCACCTAACCTTCGCATCTTTGGACACTAGGGGCGGGATTTCCAGTCTTGGGGCGAGCGTGGCTGAGGTGATTTAGTCATGGTGAATACACGGGGTTATGGGGATAGGGTGGAGGGGACAGGATAGGGTGGAGGGGAGGGCCTGGATAGGTTGCTCTTTTGGAGAGTCAGTGCAGAATCGATGGGCTGAATGGCCTCCTTCTGCACTGTAGGGATTCTATGAGAGACTTTGGCATGGTCCTGCCCTGCCTGTTACAATTCCCAAGGTGGGCGGGATGGGAAACTTCCACAGTTGTTGTCAATTTAGCACGGCCAATCCACCTAACCTATTCATCTTTGGGCACTAAGTGGCAACGTAGCATGGTCAATTCACCAAATCTTCACATTTTTGGACACTAAGGGGCAATTTACCATGGGCAATCCACCTGACCTACTCATCATTGGACTCGGAGGAACAATTTAACATGGCCAATTAACCCAACATGCACACCGTTGAATACTAAGGAGCAATTTAGCATGGCCAAACCAACTAACATGCAGATATTTGGAAACTAAGGGATGATTTAGCATGACCAAAGCTTCACATTTTTGCAATCTAAGGGGCAATTTAGCATGGCAATCCACCTAACCTACACATCATCCTGTCTCTCTCTCTTTATATCTCTTTGTATCTTCATGTATGTCTCTCTATCTCTCTGACGCTCTCTGACTCTCTCTGAATAGATGTGTGTGTGTGTCTCTGTCGCTCACTCTCTCTCTGAATATATCTGTGCATGTGTTTTGCTGTCTCCCTCCCTCTGTCTCTCTACCTTCTCTCCTCACCCTCCATCACCACCTCTCTCTGTATGCTGGTCTGTACATCTATATGTGTGTGTGAGTCTTTCTATGTATCTATCTGTCTTACTGTGTTTCTCTCTCTCCCTCTCCCTGTGTATTTGTGTGTGCCTGTCTATATATTTCTGAGTATCTGAGAATATCTGCCTCTGTATATATCGCAGCATATCTGTGTGTGTGTCTCCATATATCTATGTGTGTCTATGTATAGATGCTGGCACGGTGGCACATTGGTTAGCACAATTACCACACAGCGCCAGGGACCCAGGTTCGATTCCCGGCTTGGGTCACTGTCTTGTGTGGAGTCGGCACATTCTCCCCGTGTCTGCGTGGGTTTGCTCCGAGTGCTCTGGTTTCCTCCCACAGTCTGAAAGACGTGTTGGTTGGGTGCATTGGCCATGCTAAATCCTCCCTCTGTGTACCCGAACAGGCCCCGGAGTGTGGCGACCAGGGGATTTTCACACTAACTTCATTGCATTGTTAATGTAAGCCTACTTGTGACACTAATAAATAAACTTTACAGAAAAGAAACTTTCTATCTTTGATAGAGAGGTTAAGATGATTCCATTTCACATCTTCCTGCTTTGGGGAAATGGGAGTTATCTTTGCATTTACAAGGATATGGGGAGGGAGGTGTTTGAATGGACATTCAGCTTTTTGGGTGATTAAAGTGTCAATTTGTTTCCAGAAGCTGTTTACAGTGATTGTCCCGAGAGATTGTATTGTTTCAGTGATGTCGACGTCTCCAATACTTCAGACAGACGAAGGAAACAATTTACAAAAGGAAAGATTGGGGGAATCACTACATTGAAGGTGTGAGGCCTCATCACTCTCTGTCTGGTTTTGTTTTGTAATCTTTACATTTTTAAACACTGAAACCTCTTGCCCTTGTTGGGAATATCAGTGCGGTTTGAGAAAAGCAAACACTGATCCCACACTAAACACCCCCCAACACAGGACTGAGCAGAGAGTGTGAAATGGAACTGCTGCCAGAGTGGATTATTTTTATAGATGGAGAAGAAACACTCCTCCATCTTCAAACCTGTCTCCTGTTTCTGTGGCGTTTCGGGCTCCCCTGTGTCCCTGTCTCTCCACCTCTGGGGCAATTTAGCATGGCCAATCCATCCAATCATTACAGACAGAGAGAGAGAGACACACAGAGAGAGAGAGACAGACACAGGGAGAGAGACACACGGGGAAAGAGACACAGAGGGGGAAAGAGACAGAAAGAGAGAGAGACAGAGAGAGTGAGAGACAGAGAGAGACAGAGAGATCGAGAGACAGAGAGAGCGAGAGAGACAGAGAGAGCGAGAGAGACAGAGACACACACAGAGTGAGGGACTGAGAGAGAGACAGAGAGCGAGAGAGAGAGACACAGAGAGAGAGACACACAAAGAGAGAGACAGAGAGAGCGAGAGAGACAGAGAGAGAGACACACTGAGAGAGAC